>NW_018743894.1:2430000-2720000 GCF_001683475.1 Chenopodium quinoa | reverse complement strand
TAAAGTAATGGCGTGCAAATTCTTTCAGATTAACTACAGTTCCATCTACAATATTTGTTAGATCGCTGTCTTTAAGGTTCACGAAACGCTCAAAATCTTTATTATAATATTCCCTCAAATTAGGAATTACCGCAAGATCCATGGAAGGGAAGCCTAGAGTAGCACCAAATTCTTCAGAGTGAGGACTAATTTCATCATAGCCTAGTCTAAAGCAATGGGTGTCTGGATCCTAATATTCTAAGGCGGTATGAATAAAATCTATATCTTTGTCTACCCCCTTAATACCATAAATACCTCCCAAGTTAAAGAATTTTAGCTATAAAAAATGTTTTAATATGTTAAAATATATAAAACTCGGCAAATTTAGGGGCTATTTATGCACAAAACTGGTACAGTTTGTTTCCCAAAAGGATTCAGAGAAAAAAAATTTAGCGCCAGACGACAAGGCCTGTCGCCTAGAGACAAGGTTAGCGTTTGGCGATGAATAGTCGGCTCGACGCCATCTTTTCGCGCTATGCAAATCATGTTTTTTCAATTACAACTCGATTTTTGTACACTGACTTTGCGTTTTTTTGATCTCTTGTCTCATAACTCTTTCCAAACACTTTTTAATTAATTTAAGCTTAATTAATTTTAGGTTTATTTTAGTCAAAGTTTATATTTCATTCTTTCTTTTTTGGGGATAAAGTCGGATACCCTCCATTGATAATAAAATGACGGAATTTTTGACGGAATTTTTTGCGCAAAATTAGTCACAATTTTTTTACACACTCACATGCACATAAAATGAAAAATAAAAATGCAGAGATAAAATAAACATATTAAGTTTGTATATACATTGTGTCAAACATAGAAGTCATACAATACAAACTAGCAAAGTCCTACAAGTCAAATAAATGAATACAGGTACAACTACGGTGTCGGAGGACGCAAATGGGGAGGCACTCCCAAAGTGCCAAAGAACAAATTAGATCGTGGAGTATGTCCCTCACTAGCTCCAGGATCGTCGACAATCGGGATCAACAACGTAGGGCCAGCGCATCCAGGCTCACCTTGATGCTGAATAGCCAAGGCCTGAGGCTGCGGCGGCTGTTGTGACAACGAGCCAACTTCTTACGTCCCACCACCCCCTAAAGGATTCGATGTCCCGCCTCCTTTGCCTGTCGGCCTAACATGTGCACCCTTAGACGAAGAGCTTGAACCCTCGATCTCTCAGCAGGAGTCGTCTATGACCGGCCACCCTCACCCCCGGAAGAGGTATGACGACGCCTTGAGCCTGACCCGGATCTCTTTCTCCTAGCCTCAGGTCTCGTCCGAGTATGTGGAGGAGGAATAGGCTGTCCCTGCAAAAGTAAATCATGTCAGATGCTTAATGAGTAAATAAAGCATGAGATAAGGAAAAGAGAAATACCCGTGTAGTGTCGTCACGTCAACAAGAGGCTCGATCCCTCAATCTCACCAGCTAGTAACGAAAGGAGTCCAAACCCTCGCCATCCTCGTTACTACCTCGCGAGAAAAATGTCAAGAGACAAGTCGGTAACAATCAAAGATATATGTACAAGTAAATCACAAATAAATAATTCACCCAAGTCTAGTGCCGAGGTATCGACTGCTCAATAAGAAGTGATTTGGAGGTGCCAAAGGAATCATCTCCTCGATAGGACCATACATCCCCTGATCGGTGATGGATATCGGTGGAGTAATGAACTCCGCGCACGCATCCTAAAAATTAAATCTGAGAAGCCAATACCTACTTGGGGACTATACATGAGGCAAATGCAGAAGATGAAGAATACCTCCTCTGCTCCCTCTAGCAACGCAGGTGGTAGAGCCAAGAGCGACATCAACGCCTCTATATAGCATAGCTCCGGATGGGCATGAGTCCACCAAGGTATGCCCTCTTGCGACCTACTCGCCAAGGTCCTCAATCTCGCGTTGTCAAACATGTGCTGAGGAGGGCGAACAGGAACAACAAAATCCTCCAAGGAGTACTGAATAGCCACTCTCTCAGCTAGATACACCGCAGCGTCATATGTCCCCTGGAAGTATAAACATTTAGCATAGTACTGCGCAACAAGCGCGGGAATGTCGAAATCAGCCCACGGCCGAAACTCTACGGCCGGCTCCTACAAAATGCATATTCATAAGATAAAATCCTACTAAAGGTACTAAAAGGCAAGTGTTCGAGGAACATACCATCCAAGAGAATCAACTTTCGAACGTGCCTAGTAGTAGTCGCATCACTGTGACGGCCTCCCCAACCGGCGTCAACAGGAAGCTCGCGAGGTGAAGGTCTTGTCGGCGCGAGAGACGAAAAATACTCGTAGAACCAGATTTATAAGGATAAAGAAATGTCAATAAATGCCAACAGAAATCTAGAGCTAGCTTTAATAAAGGAAATAAAGTGTACCTCTATGACTCTCTAAAATCTGGAAAGTGCGATATCTCCCTTGAAAGAGATGTGACGACTAGCAAGTCGCAGTCCAACTAGGAAGTCCGCGTAGGCCAAGCTGGCCGAATAATATGACCCGACCATGAGAAGGTCGTGAAGAGCAGGCAAGTAATAGAGTAGCAGTTGACTACCTCTGTCAGGCAAAAAGGTCCCTGACAGCAAGAAGAGAGCAAAGATGCTCACCCGCTGCTCTAGGGTGGTCGCGCTGTCTTGAAAAGCCTCCGCAAGCATGGACCGGCGAATGCACCTAGAGTTGAGATGCTTCAGCTTAGCCTCACTACGAGCCCAAATGGTAATAGGGCCAAACAGCTTCAGTACCTCTATAGAAAAGACGGAGATCTCGCTATTGAATGGAAGCGCGACCGAACTAAACTCCAATCACGTGATGAGACTGAAGTTAGTAGGGGTAACAGTCATGTCACCCTAGGGAAAATGGAAGGTTTTGGTGGTGTCCCAAAAGAACTCCACCAAAGCTCGGACCACGTAATGGCTTTTTCCGAAAGAATACATACCCCGAGTGGCTCGCAACAGAAGAGTCAACCCACAAGACTCCCACAGGAGGCGCAGGCCGTTATGGTCGCGAAAGTAAGTGTCGTACAAAGAGCCAATGGTCGTGTTGCTAGAACCATAGCTGCGAACTCTGCCGCTATCAATCCCACGCCGAACGCGCTCCGAAATATAAAACTCAGTCGCAAAATACAGAGTGCGCTTGTCATACTCTGGGAACGTCCCTAGTGAAGAACAGGTCCCTACGCCGGCATCAACATGATCGTCCTCCTGATGAGCCTCCCTAGAACAAGAACCAGAACCTCGCCGTCTAGCCATGATATATTATGCAAAATAACAGAAAATTAAGATTCTATAGCATCTAAGGTTTGCCTAGCTGCATGATACTATGTTCGCAAAAAACAGAGTATGTAGTACTAAAACAGAGTATAATATCAATTCAAGCATAAATAGATATTTTCAACAACCAAACAATTTCCTGCAATACTATGACAAATATTGTGACAAATTGGAAAAGAATGGCTAGAAAAAATACGAAGAACAAGTCACATTGTTCTCACGAACTCAAAGGGGTTTAACAATGTCAATTTCCTCATTTCTTCACCAAATTGAGTTAAACAAGTTTCAAAATGCTCTAAAGGTAATATATAAACATAATTAAGCACTATCAAGGCATAAGATTCAACAAATGGAGCAAATTAAGCACAATTGGGTTCAAAATTTTTGAAAACCTGCGGATGAACATGTTCAAATACAGCTAAAACCGAGTTAAGTTTGAGAAAAAATTACATGGATCGAGAAAGTAGATGAAATAAGCTTTGATTTGCAAGAATTTTGAGCGAATTTGGTGGACAAACGAGCAAGAACGAGCAATTTGAAGACTTTGAGCGAAAATGCAAGCAACAGCAACAGCCACGACAAAATGAGGAAGAAGGGGTTTAATTTCGGAAAAGCCGACATCAACGCTAGACGCCAATCTTGTCGCTAGGCGCTAATGTCTGTCGCCCGGCGACAGAGCGAAATCTTCGCGACAGCATGTTCCAGCATACGCTGGTGCAGTGACAGGATGTGTGGCCCCCATAAATGATAATGCGCACCTTTTATAGCTATTTCGGGTTCCTTGGTACGCTGGTTAGACACTATAAGAAATTTGACATGATTAAGTAATCGGCTCGATTACAACCGCAGTAAGTGATCAACTTGATAAAAGATCGTCTCAATTAGCTTAAAGCGCCAAAGTATTGGCTCATCGTAGGCACCGAAGTAATGGTTCACAAGGAAGCACAAGCGCTTATGCACCGACTCATTCACAAAATGCTTCGAGGAATAGGCACATCAGCAAATATTCAAGCGAAGTATTGAGGATCAACAAGCGATGGTCTTCGGGAATTTTCCTCGGAAAGTTATCACTAGAAATTGAAGATGACGAGGTACGGTCACCTTCAACGATGACCCAAGTGAAAGAGGAGATTGTCTATAGCGGCGAAGCACTGCCGTGGCAAAGTGTTGCCACAAACCATGAAGATGGAGAGGCACATTCACCTTCAACGACGTTCCCTAGGATGTGGAGAGTTGTCACAAACAACCACAGATGGCTACAAGAGGAGTTACCTTCGATCATATTCCCTAGGATGTGGAAGATGGTCACAAAAGGGTAGAAGATTGCTACAAGCGGAGCAATCTTTGGTGGTGTTCCCTAAGATGTGGAAGACTATCACAGCGAAAATTGAAGGCAGCTACAAGCGGAGCAGTCTTCGGGCGATATCCCTAGCTTGAGGAAGATCGTCAAACAAAAATTGGTTGCTCCAGAGGCATGTACTCAACAGTGCAAGATACACGTTTCTTGAATCTTTTATCTGTTTAACTAACTCTAGTTTGCAGGTATTGGCATTACAAGAATGATTTAGGATTGCAGAACGTTCTGAATCATTCTCGGTCCCTATCACTACTTTGACTTTTGTTTTCGAAACTTGTGTTTCTCCAAACTCAGTCAAAGTGGGGGCTTATGTAGACTCCCAAAAGTGTCTCCCCAAAACCGAATCAGTGATGAACCTTTTCACGTCATTTGATTATCGAACAAAGTGAAAGTCTGAAAAGTCTAGTGATGAGGATGTTTTTATTAAAATATCTCTTTTCTGTTTTCAAAAATATTTCTTTTCTTTCTCTATTTATGAAAATAGTCAGTCCAATTTTGTTTTGTCCATGATAAGGGTCCAATAATAGTGTAGTTGGATTGGGTTGAAAAGAGCTTTCCAACGATATATTATAAGCCCAATTCCGATGAATAATGATGAAGTTATGGATTAAATTAAATTAGGCCTAATGATTTTACATGTAGCCCAATGATCTAGAGGAGGGCCTATTATTCATTATTCCCAAAGTAATTAGGATTGATTTTAATCTTCTAGGAATATCTAGAAGGTTCTTTTTAATTCTAATAAGATTAGGATTGATAATTATATTTTTAAGGATGTTTATTTTGAATAAAATATATGATTTGTCACAAATATGATTTTAATCCGCTTAACGCGAAATTACCTGCGTAATCGTTTTAAGAAGATGATTCCGTGTACAAAGCGCGTTATACTTTTGACTTAGTGCGAGACGACAAGGCTGTCGCCTGGCGCTGACATCAATCGCCTAGCGTTGCTTATCGTCAAGCGCTGACTTGTATCCGTTCACCACTCAAATTTGTAACGAGCATTGCCACTGCCTGTTACATATAATATTTGTAACGAAAATTGCCGCTGCCTGTTACAAATAATATCTTATAAGGTAATAATAAAAGGTAATTGTAACGGGCACCATATAGGTACCAATTACAAATAACCCTAGTTTGTATCCGTTCACCACTCAAATCTACCATAATTCTAAGTAACACATACCAAATTAAAGTATTTGTTTACATGGCACAAAAATATTTTAGCATATACATCAAATTCAATATTACATCTCAAAAACTGCTTATAACTAAGAATATTGTAAAATGTTAATGATTAAAAAATTACTCCCTAGTAGATACCCGTGATGCCAAGGTGGGACCTTTATCAAAGTGGGTTGAAGCCATTGTCACATCTACCAATGATGCCAAGGTGGTCCATAAGCTTTTCAAGAAAACTATCTTTCCCATATTTAAGTACCTAGGGCGATTATTAGTGATGGATAATCTTACTTTCATGAACGGAAGTTAGATGCCCGTCTCAAGAAGTATGGTGTATACCATAGGACAGGTTTAACTTACAATCCTCAAACTAGTAGCCAAGTTTAAATTTCTAGAGTAGGTGGTAGCGAAATCTAGGAACGATTGGAGCAATAAGTTTAGATGACACCTTTTGGGCATATACACTACAAGAAAACAGGCATATAACGACGAAATTTTTCAGTCGGAAACACCCTGTTTTCCGTCTAAAAACACGTTTTCGACAAAACTTCCGTCGCAATCGGTTGTCGCAATACCATTTGTCAGAAAAACAACCTTTAATTTCGTCGGAAACACTATTCAGACGTAAAACGGCTCGTCGGAATAGCTTTTCAGGCCCGACCAAGTCCGTCGGAAATTTCTGATGGAGTGTATTCCGCCGAAAATTTTAGACAGAAATTCAATCGGAAAATTCTGGAAAAAAAAGGGTCTGACATGTGTACACATTTACATTTGGCCTCTTGTCCCGGGAGGAAGTACAATGACGATAAATAAAACTATATTCGTGTTGGATCAACGTG
Organism: Chenopodium quinoa; assembly: GCF_001683475.1. Lineage (NCBI taxonomy): Eukaryota > Viridiplantae > Streptophyta > Magnoliopsida > Caryophyllales > Amaranthaceae > Chenopodium > Chenopodium quinoa. Next base: position 2,713,321 of record NW_018743894.1, on the reverse strand, counting down.
AAGAACACTAATGGATAACTGATTGAATCGCAAGAACATAAAAATGCTAGCCTATAAAAAAACAAATGCATTAAGGTCCAATCAACTAAGCCCGATCATAGTTACGCTTAAGCCCAAGCTTAAAACCTAAAAATGACGGATTTAGAGGTGCCTAGGTTAAAAATCAATGCTGCCGCAAAGAAATCCGTGCGCATCTCAATGAGTCACGCTGGTCTGGCGCGCGTAACTCACAAGGTAGCGCGCAACACCCAGCAACACTGCTAGTGATGCGCTTGCGGAAGATTCAGAATTTTATAAAAAATATAAAATTGAATATACCATAATACTGTGCGTAAGACAATCAGTTGCGCTGCTAGGGAGCGCAACAAATTCACTTACGCTGGACTGTCCCGCGCAACCCATTAAGATTAGCGCGACACCTGTTGCGGCAAAATGTTCAAAACCCTAAACGTACCTGTAGGGAATATTTCAAGCACTACCCCAAACTTGAACCCCACTGTGATCATACACTAAAGTACGGTGGTGTCCAAAGGGAAGGAAGCTAGAGAAAAAGAGTCACCACCAAGTTTTAGGAACTTGTAAACCGTTCACATGGTGAAGGTTACACCCCTTAACAATCCAGGAGATCGTTAACTCCAATAGGTCTGGAACCAAGACTGGAAGTTTGGGGATGAAGGTACAAATCCAATCTAAAAGAGACTGAACCTGCCCTAATAATAGGCCTCTACTTTATTCTACTCGTATTCATGTGCGCTTTCTTACTAACATGCAATGAATAGGTTAACCATCAACCTGTTTATCTATGTTGGTTGAATATTAATGCACAAATAAATATATTATTGGCGATCACTTGAATTATAATCATATTATCCTAAACAAGATTATTAATTATCTTATTAAGCGTGAATACAAGTACCAATTCCCTTTAAACATGCATAAAAGAAGTGATCAAGCAATAACAATAAAATATAATCAAGCAACATAATAATCACCATAACAACAATAATAATCATAAAATTATAATCATAATAATTATAATAAAAAGAATCATGTTAAAGCATAATAATAGCGAGATCTTAGGCATGATACTAACAAGATTAATAACAAACCCTAGCATGTCACTAAACAATAAAAATTAAAGCTTTAACCCTAATATGATACTAACATGCTATTAAGAAAGAAAATAGGAAACATCCTTTTAATCATACTTGATATTAGAAATTACCCTAAACATGATACTAGGAAGCAATAAAACATCCTAACATGATACTAGGAACCAAAATAACAATCTAAACATGATTTCTATATCATAATAACAATGAAAACAATTAAAGCACTTACTTGGATGCCTCGTATCTCTTTCTAATAACAAAATACACACGTTAGTGACTTCAAGGAAAATATAAAAATCAAACAATTAAATTAAATAATTGAAATAGAGATTTGGGACCAAACCCTCAGAAATACCAAACCTTTCAAGTCTAGGGCGAAGGCAACTTCGAATTGGGCTAGGTGTATCTAGATCTTATGAATGTGGAATTTTGTTTGTGAAAAGTTGGTTTTGAAAAAGAGAGAGAGAGTATCAAGAATTTCTTGACGAGAGTTGGTTATTAAAAACGGTGGTCTAAGGACGCTATTTATAATAAAAATAGTCCGGATTAGATAAAAAAGAATCGAAGTTTGCAAAGGAATAAAACAGGACGCTGGCGCCGCAACTGACTCTGTCGCCAAGCGATAGGGCTTGTCGCTAGGTGACAGCCTGACGTGTAGCGCTGCAGACAATTTTCCCACATGTTTTATATTTTTTGATAAAATTAAGCGTAAAAGCCCGTACGAGGGGTAAAACTATAATTTCATTTAAAACATTTTTCTTATTCCAATTAAATTAGGATCCAAAAGAACCTTCTTGAAGATTCTAGAAGACTATAATCAACCATAATTGCATTAGGAACGATAATTCATAATAGGCCCTCCTCTAGATCATTGGGCCGCATATAAAGATCAAACTGGGCCCAATTTAGTAATTTAGCCATAAATTCCTCATTATTCATCGGAATTGGGCTTATAATATATCGTTGGAAAGCTCTTTTCAGACCTAATCAAAATACACCATTATTGAATCCTTGTCATGGACCAAACTAAACTTGAATGGCTATTTTTATAAACTAAAATAGGTTTTTGAAGACATAAAGAAGAGAGTTTCAATTAAAACTAACAGCAACACTAAACTTTCTACACTTTCACCTTCATTCGATTATGATTCGAAGTGAAAGGTATTCATCACCAGGTTAGGTTTTGGGGAGACACAAATGGGTGTCTATAAAAGCCCCTACTTCGACTGAGTTTGGAGAAACGCAAGTTTCGAAAACAAAAGTCAATGTATCGATAGGGACGAAGAATGATTCAGAACGTTCTGCGATCCTAAATCATTCTTGTAACGCCAATACCTGCAAACTAGTGTTAGTTACAACAGATAAGAGAGTTAAAAAACGCATATCTTGCACCGTCAAGCACACATCTCTAGGGGTAACCGTTTTGTTGCATTTGCCGTTGTGACAACCTTCCATAAGTTAGGGAACGCCATCTTGTCGTCTTGATGTTCACTCGTCTTTGAACAATGGAGCTTTTTTGATATGTCCACGCGTCTCTGAACAAAGATCTTTGACAATCTTCCTCATGCTAGACGATACCGCCTGAAGACTGCTGCGCTTGTAACTGCCTCCAATTTCCGCTGTGATAGTCTTCTGCAAGCCAGAGAACACTATCAAAGATTGCTTCGCCTGAAACGACCTTCTACCGCCTTGTGACCATCTTCCGCAAGCTAGGGAACATGATCTAAGATTGCTTTGCCTGAAGCTATCCTCACTTGTTGCAACATTATTCTGAGGAATATAAGCGATGACAAACGCTTGTCGATCCTTTAAAGTTCGCTTGAACTTTGCTTTTGCCATGCCAGTGCGTCGGTGCTTTTGCTGCTTGTGAACTAGTATGTCGGTGCTTTTCTTGTTTATGAATCATTGTGTCGGTGCCTTTGTTATTTATGAACCATTATGTTAGTGTCTTTGTAATGAGCCAATGTTTAGGCGCTTTAAGCTAAGTGAGACGATCATTTATCAGGTCGATCACTTAATGTGATTGTAATTGAGCCGATTACTAAATCATGTCAAGTTGCTTAGAGGGGCTAACTGGCGTACAAGGAACCCTAACTACTGCACGAGGTCCAAATAATCATTCTTAGAGGCCTCATACTCTGTCGCCACTGCAGCGGCTGCCAGAAACTGATGTTGCCGCAATTCCTTCTTGTCGCCCGGCGATAAATTTGACGCGCGGCGCTACACTCTGGTTTTCCAAATAAAACCCCTTTCTTCCTCATTTCACTGCTGCTGTTGTTTTCGTTCATTTCTCAACCGAATTCGCTCAAACTTGTTGCAAATCGAAGCTTCATCCATCTAGTTTGTTGATCTATGTAAGTTTTCTTTAAAATAACTCGAATTTTTCTAAATTTTGCTCATGTTTATTCACAAATTCCTTGAAAATTCAAAATTTATACTCCCTCCGTGTTTTTTTTTATGTGACACACTTTCCTTTAATGGTCGTTTTTTTTAAGTGACACACTTCTTCTTTTAGAAATTCTTTATATGTTAATAATATATCTTCACCCCACTATGTCTTACTTTATCATTTCTCACTCCTTTCATGGTCCCCACTTCCTCTCACATTCTTTTACTTTATCATTTTTCACTCCTCCAACCTACCCCACTAACATCTTATTTTATTAAAGTCAATAAAATATCTTAATACTACGTGTCGGTAAAACTGTGTCACTTAAAAAAACACGGAGGGAGTATTGCTCAATTTGCTTTATTTGTCGAATTTTATGCCATGAAATTTCTTGATTATGCTTGTAAATTGCCTTGGGAGTATTTTGAGACTTGTTTGACTCAATTTGGTGGAGAAACGAATGATTCACCATTGTTGAACCTCTTAAGGTCGGAGAACAATGTGGGTTGTTCTTCGTGTTTTTGCTAGCAATTCTTGTCCAATTTGTCACAATTATTATCATAGTATTACAAGAAATTGTTTATTTGCTTGAAAAATGCCATATATGCTTGGGTTGAAATTCTGCTCTGTTTTAGTACTACGTACTCTGTTTTTTGCAAACATAGTATCATGGGGCTAGGCGAACCTTAGATACTATAGAACATTAATTTTTGTCAATTTTGCGCAATGTAGTATAACTAGATAGCGTGATTCTACATCCTGGTACCGAGACACGTGACTGGAGCACGAGCTCGTACAGGAGGACACGGATCCGTTCACTTCTCTCGGTCCCTTCCCTGAGTGGGATGAGCGGACGCTGTTTTTCGCTCCCGAGCACTATATTTATGAGAGTGTGCGTCATGGGATTATTAGCGGTAGGACGCGTATCCATTGTTCGGGCAATGAGTCCATCGGTTAGCAATATGACAAGTATTTTTACGGCGATGAGGGGCTGTGACGGCTTTGGGTGTCCTGTGGGATGACTGCTCTGTTCCGGGCTACTCATGCCATGTTTTTGTTTGACGCGGGCCACCACGTGGTTCGTACTTTGGTGGAGTTCTTCTGAGACACCACCAACACTTTTCACTTTCCCTAGGGTGAGATGATTGTCACCCTAGTCGACTTCAGTCTCATCTCGGGACTGGTGTTTTGCTCGACTTCGCTGCCATTCGACATCACTATTATTTTTTTCTCCGATAGTCGAGGAGCTGTTGGGTTTGATTGCTGTTCAAGCCCCATGTCGAGGTGGAGCCAACACGACTTAGCTCTCAGTGCATTCGCCGGTCGACTCTGGCGATGGCTTTTGAGGATGATCCGACCACCAGAAAGCAGCGGGTGCACATCTTTGTGCTTATTTTGCTGTCAGGGACCTTTTCCCCTGACAAGGGTAGTCGGGTGCTGCTCTACTACCTTCCTGTTCTCCGCGATCTTAAGCTGATCGGGATTTACGATTGGGCTAGCTTGGCCTATGTTGACTTTTTGTCGGGCTTGCAAGATTCCTGTCGCCATAGGGCTTTCACAGGAAACATCGCACTCTCTAGCTTTTGGAGAGTCATAGAGGTATACTTTATCTCTTCAGAAGTTAGCTCTAGATTCTTATAAGCATTCGCTGACTGTCTTTATAGATCTGGTTCTACGAGTACTTTCCTTCTCTTGCGCCGGCAAGACCATCTCCTCGCGAGCTCCCTATTGGGGCCTGTTCGGGAGGTCGAATCAATGATTGGGCGGCCACTGCCGATGTTTGAGAGCTGATCCTCTCGGTATTTTCTTTTGAGCGGTTGACATCTTTGTATTGCCTTTTGATAGAACTTTTATTTTATAGATGTATTTTGCAGGAGCCTGATGTAGTATACCGGCCATGGGACGGTCAGGTTATTCATGCGCTGGCTGCGCAGTACATCGGTGAGCGTCCCTACTTTCAATGGACATATGAGGCAACAACGTACCTTGGTGAGAGAGTTGCTATTAAGCATTCTGCGGAGATCTTCGTTGTCCCTGCTCCTCCGCCTCGCCACATGTTCCATGACGTGATGCTGATTAATGCGGTGGAGAGGTCGCCTGCTGGTACCCCTTTGCAATCCCATGCTAGCTTGGGGCGATGCTACAAGGAGGACTAGCTGCCGTTGTTAGCTCCGACCCCTGTTTTGTCTGAGGAGGCGGCGGTATGCTTTTTGTCTTTTAGTTCTTTGCAAGGTATCCCCCAAGTGGTGTTTTATTCTCTTTGATTTTGCTTTTTTCTAGGCTGAGCCTGCTGAGTTCGTCCATCCTCGGATGTCCATCAGCTATTAGGGGACATACAACCCTGTTGAGGAGTTGATTCCTCCGGCTCTTGAGGATCAGCGCTTCGTGGAGTGATCCATCCCTCTTCACCAGACTCAGGTGAGTTACTTGCTTGCCATTTGTTTATTTCTGCATTGTTTATTTTTCTATTTTCCTTGCATCTGACTTGATTTACATTTTTAGGGACAGCCTATCCCTTCACGTACTCGGACGAGACCCGAGGCGAGGAGAGAGCCGTCTCCGTCTGGCACGAGGCGTCGCCGCAATACTTCTTGTGGCCGAGCTGGCCGGTGTGATGCTGCTCGGACCGAGGTAGTGGAGGGCTCGGGTTCTTCATATGAGGGTGCACGAACTCGGCCGATAGGCCAAGGAGAAGCGACATCAGCTCCGGTAGGTGGTGGGGCGTACGAGGTTGGCTTGTCGTCGCAACAGCCTCCGCAGCCTCAGCCTTTGCTCATTCATCACCAGGGTGAGCCTTGGTGGACTAGACCTGAGTTGAGGTTCCCGACCCCTAGCAAGATCGGAGTTGGTGAGGAGCATACTCCTCGATCTGCGCTGTTCTTTGATATGATGAACATCCCTCATCATCAACGCCCTTCAGCACGGTAGTTGTATCTGTGTTTATTTTATTTTGACTTTTGTAGGACTTTGCCGACTGACTCATTTATTAGACATATTTGTATATACAAACTTTATTTATTATGACTGCTTTATCTTTGCATATTTTACTTTTCATTTTTTTGTGCATATGTGTGTGTGCCAAAGAATTGTGATTAATTTTATGCAAAAATTTTCGTCATTTTTATTACTAATGGAGGGTATCCGACTCTCTCCCCCAAAAAGAAAAAAATAAAAAATAAGTCAAACTTAAAACAAACCTAAATTTAATTAAGCTTGAATAAATCCAAAAAAGAAGGAAAATATTATAAATTAATATGTATGGGGTAATTGAACAAAGGGAAAAATTGTAAACTCATTAAGCGAATTCGAATCATAGCCAGAAAAAACGCGGTTTGCATAGCACGCTGAGGAAGCACTCCAGCGCCACTTGTCTCCACGCGCTTAATGCTGTCGCCGAGCATTGCTTCTGTCGCCAGGCGACAGGCTTGTCGTCCGGCGCTGCAGTGCGCTGCCTCCGAATCCTTTTCAGAGTCAAACTACATCAATTTTGTACATAAATAGCCCCCTAATCTGCCGATATTCTGTATAATTCAAACAGATTAATTGTAACCTTAGCTCTTCAACAAATAATCATGTCTCTATTTACTAAGAGTTTTAGGGATTTCACTCGTGAATGGTGTCGATCTTTAGCTGCGACAGAGAGAAAAGAACTCGACTTTTTTCACATGGGAGGTGTTTATGGTATTAAGGGGGTAGATCATGACATAGATTTTGTTCGTAGTGCCTTAAAATATTGGGATATAAATACATATTGCTTTAGACTAGGTTGTGATGAAATTAGCCCTTTACCGGAAGAATTTGGTGCCATCCTAGGCTTCCCTTCATTAGATCTTGTGGTAATTCCTAGAGTGAATGAATATTATTATAAAGATTTTGAGCGCTTCTTAAATTTAAAAGACAGAGATCTAACAAATATTGTAGATGGTAGCGTAGTTAATTTAAAAGAATTTGCACGCCACTACTTTGATAGACCTTATTCTGAGTCTTTTCATGTTTATAGAAAAAGGGCTTTTCTCTTTTGTATGCTTAACCAATATCTTCTCACTAGTGGTAGAACTAATGAGGGTCAAGCAATCATATTAACTATCTTGGAGCAAATTGAATTTGGAAGGAATCCAATGCCATTAATTGTTGGACAGACTATGCTTAGTCTAGATGAATTAAAAAAATATCCAAAAGAACCTTTTTGGGGCTCCCCAATTTTATTACAGGTAGCAAAATAATATTTTTAATTATAGAAATCAAAAACATATTTTTGTATAGTAATACTAATTATTTGCATTGAATTTTTTTGCAGATATGCTAATGGAGAGACTAGTACTAATTAGTCCTCCTAACAACATAGAAAAATACACTCCAAATTGCTTTGTGAGGCGAAAGAATTGTTTCTCTAAGATGGGTCACCATGAGTGGAATAAAGTTTTTGCTTCTTGCAACTTTGCTATCAAGTGGGTCGTCCCATGGTGGAAAATCGAGAAGATGGTTGGTGTCAACAAGCAACCCTTGTGCCGTCTTCCAAGCTTAACCAAGATGACTTTTTATTATCCCTGCAGGGTAAAAAGGCATTATGGTCTACTTCAAACAATTCCTTCTGGGTATCTCCGTCGTCCCTATGAATTCCCTGTTTCACAAGAAGTAGAGAAATTTGACACATATTAGAGTGCTAGGCCTTTATGGGAAGTGATTACCCAAAAGGTTCCTCCTTCCTTGACCAATGATGTGAAGAATTGGCTTCTTAAAAAGCCTACAAAGGACATGAAGAAAAATCAGAGTAGAAGCAATGTGAAGAGTCATCTAGGTGACAAAGTAATTCCTGTTAAGGAACGTTTGGGTGAAAAATTTGAATTTAAAACACCTGTGATTCCAAAGAAGAAAGACACTGCTAAGGGCAAAGAGAAAAGAAAAGCTGACACTTTAGAAAAGAAGGTTTGGGTAGAAAAGAAACATGGGATCCTAGCTAAGGGAGAAACCATTTACTCCAAAATTGAATGTAGGTCCTCTAAAGGATGCCTACTAGCTAAAGTCATAGATGATGAAGAGGATGCAGATAAAAATTAGAAGAGGGAAAAGAAAGAGAAGAAAGATTGAAGCATTGCTTAACTTCCAATTTATCAGACTAGTTTAAATTTTAAATCAATTAAGCTTTTGTTTAAATTCCATCAATAATGTAATTTTTACTTTATTTTATTAATGCAATTTCAGCTTTTTTAATTAAATCAACTTTTTTATTAAGTTTATTAAAGCAATGAAAACAACTTAAATTATTTTCCAGGAATTTTCTCGAGTACGGAAGTCGAAAAATTTCCAAAATACACCGAAATTTGCCCAGGTATTCGCAGAAAATCAGTGCTCCTGCTTTGCGTCTGTCGCCGGACGTTGCTGTCTGTCACTGGGCGACAAGATCTGTCGCCTTGCGCTGCAGTCTGTCTTCTGGTGACAGATTTCTTTTTTTGGCGCTACTATGGCGTCGAATTTTTATTGCTGCTGGGATGCGAGGTTTGCGAAAATTATAGTGGCCGCACCCTGTAAAGGGTTGCCTACGTATCCTTTCCCAAGGAATCAGCCCAAACGTAGCTTTCTTGAGTTTTCTACTCAAGTAATTATGGGTAGTACTTTTTAAGTTGGTCATGGTTTGTTATATTTGAGAACTCATTGCTATCCCTATCAGTTAGTTTAGATGCACCTCCTAACAGAATGGTTTTGACGATATATGGTCCGGACCAATTAGGTCTAAATTTGCCATTTGGATCCAAAATATTTTTCCTTAATGCTTTTAACACCAAGTCTCCTACTTTGATGTTTCTTTCCTTGACCTTCTTATTAAAGTGTCTAGCCATACGGGTTTGATATCATTTGGTATGATGTAGAGCTTCTAGTCGCTTTTCATCGAGTAGAATTAGCTCTTCATATCTTTCTCTAGTCCATTCAACTTCATCGAGTTTACTTTCTAGTGCAATGCGTAGAGACGGTATCTCTAGTTCTACAGGTTGTACGACATCCATTCCATATACCAAGGAGAATGGCGTATTTCCTGTTGAAGTACGAATTGACGTGCGATAACCCCAAATTACGAAATGGAGTTTGTCAGGACAATCCTTGTAATTTTCTGTCATTTTCTCGATAATAGTCTTTAGATTTTTGTTATACGCCTTAACTACTGCATTTGCTTGAGGTCTATAAGGGGAAGAGTGATGGTATTGAATACCATATTTTTGCAACAATTCCTCACATTCGGCTTGAAAGTGAGTTCCATTGTCACTTATCGTCTCATGTGGAACTCCATATCGACAAATAATATTTCTTTCGATAAAGAGTGCTACATGTTTTGCAATGAGTTTATCAAATGACTGTGCTTCAACCCACTTTGTGAAGTTATCGATTGCTACTAGAATGTATTCGGGACCTCCTGCCCCAGGAGGGGTAATTTTACCAATAATATCAATTCCCCATATAGAGAATGGCCATGGTGAAGTGTAGATTAATTAAATCGGTTCTTTCTTCTTTATTAAGCGTTAACTCGATTTTAACTTCTCTTTTAATGGTTGAATCATTTGAGATATCAACTGTTTTAGTATCTTCAATTACAGGTGTTTTCTTCTCAAGCGTTTCCATTTCTTTAGTAATTTCTTTGTCATTTTCATTGTTAGTTAAGCAATGCTCGTCATCTTGGGTTAAAGAAAAACACAAGGAGTAAGAGGAAGAAGACATGTTATTAAATTCAGAAATCATTACATCGAATGAAGAAATGTCCTCAGGGACTTGATTGCTAACTATCCTAGGAGTAGAAATAGAATAATTAGAAATAGGGGGTGCTACAGCTAAGGACTTGGAAGACTCTATAGGAAAAGACTCTTACTCTGACTCTGACTCAGACGACTCTTCAAACATCGGTCCTTGTCCTATCGTTATTGAGATTTTTCTTCCACTCGGAGTAGTCTCCTCGACCGTCTTGCGCCATCCTTGTACTAGACCCTCTGCCGGAGTGATGAGCTTCGAAGGGTCGAAACTCTCGCTTTGTTGAACTGTTTGGATGAGAGAGGAGTTATCCTCTATATTGGGAAGTTAAGAGTCTTAATGCTCATTTTGTTATTTTGTCAACATGAGGAGGATATTCTCCTTAGGTGACGTAATTGATTATATCTCTATATCATGGTTCTTCTTCTTCTTCTTCTTCTTCTTCTTCTTCTTCTTAGACCACTTCATCCTCTTTTATGGCTTGAATATAAGCCGATTTATGCCTTTTTACTATGGTTAAAGGAATTTGCTTGATTTTCGTAGGAATCCTAACCATTAAGGCTAGTCTTGCCAAGGCATCCGCAAATTCATTATCCTCTCTAGGTAGATAGGTGTATTCTACCTTTTCCAACTGGTTGGTGAGAGTCTCCAGATAGGTTTAGTAAGGGTCTTGACTTTCACTCCTTAATTTCCATCTTTTAAAAATTTTGTTGATGATCAAGGAAGAGTCTCCGAATATTCGCAATTTCTTCACTCCCTATGCCAAAGCTGTTTTGAGGCCTACCACGCATACTTTGTATTCAGCAACGTTTTTGGTAATGTCAAAATGTAGCTTTATGGAGATTTGAACATGCTCTTCTTTAGGTGATACTAATAGTACTCCAACGTAACATCCCTTTTCGTTTGAGGCTCCGTCGAAGTATAAAGTCCAAGTATCATCTTCTGTGACCATCAAGTCTTTAGCTGGAAATTCGTTGTCATGCACTAGCGTTAAATCTTATATTGGGAATTCCGCTAGGAAGTCTAAACCACATATCCTTTGATAGCCTTTTGAGGCATGAATCTTACATCGAATTGGGCTAAGTTGACTATCCACCTTGATATGCGCCTATTAAGTGTAGACTTTTCGAACAAATACTTAAGTGGATCCATTTGAGAAACTACAAAGAAAGTATGCACGAGCATGTAATGTCTTAACTTAGTTGTGGCCCACACTAATGCGAGGCACAATTTCTCAAGTAGTGTGTAGAGTACTTCATACTCTAGCATTTTCTTGCTTAGGTAGTAGATTGCATTTTCTTTTCCTTCTACTTATTGTGCAAGCATAGCTATAGACACCCATTTGTGTCTCCCCAAAACAAAACCCGGTGATGAGTACTTTTCACGTCGAATCGTAATCGAATGAAGTGAAAGTGTGGAAAGTTTAGTGTTGCGGAAAGTTTTAATTTCTTTTCTCTTCTTTCTGTTTTTGAAAACCTATTTTAAGAAAACAACCAATCCAGTTTGGTTGGTTCATAGCAAGGGTCCAATAATGGTGTAGTTGGATGGGTCTAGAAAAGAGCTTTCTAACGATATATTATAAGCCCAATTCCGATGAATAATGAGGAAATTATGGCCAAATTACTAAAATTGGGCCAGTTTGAGCCTTATATGCGGCCAAATGATCTAGAGGAGGGCCTAATATGGATTTATCATTCCTAATGCAATTAGGAATGGTTTTAGTCTTCTAGATTCTTCTAGAAAGTTTCTTTTCTTTCCTAATTCTATTAGCATTGATAAATTGACTTTTGTTGACTTTCTGGAATTTTAATTAGAATAAAAGAGTGTTTTTGAGGAAAATACGATTTTATCCTCCTGTACGGTTAAATTTTATCTGATTTTAGAAAACGCGTAAAAAAAACTGGTTAGCGCCTAGCGCTAAGCTTGGCGCCTAACGCTAGCGTTAGCGTCTGGCGCTAATGTCACTGTCTGATGCTAACTCCGTGTAGACACCTAAAAATGTCTCCCCAAAACCAAACCCGATGATGAACAACCTTTAACCGCCATTATTGGTCGGGTTCAGTATTTAATCCCGAGAGTGCTTAAAAAAATCGTATTTGATTAAATTCGTATTTTTATAGTCCATGGATTAGTCTTGATGTTTGGTAAAAGCATAAATTTAATCACAGTCCAAACTTATTATTTAATTTTACCCCAAACCTTTTTTTTTATTTTATTGTTTTATTATTTATTTTTGGCCCAAACCTTTTATTTTTTTTATTTGCTTATTTTCTTATTTTAGCCCAAATAGTAATAAATCAGAAAAAGGCCTGAAATTATCAATCGGCACTTAAAATGCGGAACGAAATTAGGGTTACAAATGTATTTAGACGTAAAAGCTGATTGAAAATTCCCGCGCCACCGGAAACCTGCTGTGACACGGGAATTTCCTTGTCCTTTCCGCGTAAACCCTTAACGCGTTTTCTGACATGTTTACTAAATATTTCCCGAGTCACTCAAAAATTGCACCGTGTCACAGGAATGTTTCCCGTCTGACGGTGGGTCTTCCCGTTTCACGGTACAATTTTCCATGTCGCGGGATAATTTTTTAGGGTTTTTATCATTTTAGGGTTCCGTGTGTTCCCTCAGCACATTTTCTCTATAAATACCCCCTCATTTCTGATGTACGGGGCATCAATTAATTCTCTTGTTTTTCTCTCTTCTATGCTTTAGCCTAAACACTAACCTACCCTTATTCATTCAAAATTCCTTCTTCAAGTACTGCAAGGAGTCTATACTTTACTCGTGGTTCTGTCCTTAAGACAAGGCGTGAAAGGTAGAATTGTTTGAGGGTTTGGTCCCAAATCAACTCTACTTTATTTAGTTTAATTTAATTATTGTTTTATTATTATTTCCTTGAAGTTACTAACTCGTTTATTATTTTGTAGTTGCAAACAAATAGAATCAAAGTAAGAATTATGTTCCTTTTATTTCTATTATTTTTTTAACGATTTTGTATTGTTAGAATTATTGTTAAATTGCTTCCAATATTAAAGTTTATGCTATTATTTTTATTATCACCATATTTCATGTTTAAAGGGAATATATAATTGAAAATCACGACTAATAAGAAAATTTGGACAACCGGTTTAGGTTCCTTTTTAATCTTGTTATTTAATTCAAGTGATCACAAATATTTTAGAATTATGTGTTGCATTAATATTCAACCAATTTAGCATAATAATAGTTTGGAGCGAATTGAATTTTTGTTTGTGTGCCTTTGAGATCGCAGGAATCATTTTTCACTATAAGAATCGAGTAGAGGCCCATACGGGCGAATGTGACTCCATGACTCACTTCGTACCATCATCCCCGATCCTCCTTTCGTGGTTCTGAACCATATGGAGTTAGTAATCTCATGGATTATGAATGGGGTGTAACCTTCACGGGTCAATCGTTGTTGCCTATCGTTGTCCCTTATCGTGGTTGCCTTTTTATGATCCGTGAACGGTTTACAAGTTCCTTAAAAACTTGTTGGCGACTCCCTACTTTATTTGTCCCTAATCGTTGTCCCTGATCGTAATGTCAATTCCCACTTCCTATGAGTGCCAACCATATTCACAATACGCTTTTACGTAGGCGCACTTATAGCGACGCCTACAATTTGGCGACTCCACTGGGGAGGATTCTTGGTTATTTATCGATTTGGGTGATCGATATTTAATTAATATGAGTGGATGAGACTTGAAAGATTCTTGAAAAATATTCATGTGATTAATTTGGCATTTTTGCATATGCATAGACATTTTAACGTCGCATTTAGGTCTGTCCTGTAGGAAAAATTGAATAACTTGATTGCGTACGAAGGAAAACAGGGCACCAGTCAGATTTTCTAACTGCTGTGCCACGGCAAAATCTGTCGTGTCACGGTACAGTGCACCGTCTGACGGTGTACCGTACCGTGGCACGGGAATCTTTGCCATGTCACGGCAGTCCTAAAATCAGTCCAGTGGCTTATTTTCTCTCCTCACATTCAACTTCCTTCGATTTTTCTGAAAAAACGTGTGTGTTATACATACGTCTTAGCCCCGGGGAATTTAAGCTCTATCAACCCAAAAACGCTCATGGCAATAAGGGTTCATCCGAGTTATTAAATCCACCCAAACCATGGAGTCGTGTTCGATTTCATCACGAACTCGCGGAGGCACCCGTTGGCATACTCCCTCAAGGGAGGCTGCCTTGCTAACGCGTCCAAACTCTTAACCATGGTACCCTATTGACACCAAATAAACTTGACCATAGTCGAACATTGAACTTGACCTTAGGTTGCGAACTATTCTTTGCACCATTGTGCCTACGTGTTTTATGTTTGGTCGTTTTGATCCTAACCTTAATGATCTTTCTTTGTCTATGGTGGATTATTTTATGACTAACGATTTCCAATGGACCGTACTCACTTAGTAATTAGCAAAAAAAAAAAAAGGAAGGATTGCTGCGACACGGGACTGTCCACCGTGTCACGGCACAGTCCACCGTGGCGCGGTGGACCTGCAGCAAAAAAAAAAAAGTTTGTCGCGCCACAGGAAACTCTACCGTGTCACGGCAAATTTCCACCGTGACACGGTGAATTTCCAAAAAAAAAAAAAAAAAGAAAAAAGAAACTCTCGTGCCACGTCAGCATCCACCGTGGCACGGGAATGTTTACCGCGCCACGGGAAACTCTACCGTGTCACGGCAAATTTCCACCGTGACATAGTGGATTTCCAAAAAAAAAAAAAACACCACGTCACAGCAGCTTGTCACGTGACATGGTACAGTTTTCCGTGTCACGGTGCCCTTGAAATAAGTCCAGTCAGCTTTTTTTAAGTCTTCCGTGTTAATTTGGTCCTCGTGTCAGTCATTTTTGTTATTGTTCACATGTCTAGCCATACGATCATACCACGAGTCTTATAACATCACGTAGTCACTCACGAGTCAAGTATAGTCCACACACTTTCTTTATGTTCCTACTCGAGTCGTGCACCAGGTTGTTTATGATCGTATATTAGGTTCACGCACCCTTTTTTCGTCATAATAAAAAAATGAGTGGAGTTTTCTCACCTGTTTTCAAATGTCTATTTTTTCCTTCCTTTCCTATCTTGAGCAATGAATCAAACGATTAAGTGATTTGTTTTATGTCAAAGTACTTGGTCAAGGAACAGGGATAGATTAATACGATTCGAGTCATTACCGCAACAATCTCTCAGATCTAATAAGCGTTCAAAGAGAACTTTTCCATCTCCATTACTCATCACCTTTCAATGGCCACTAAAGAAGATATTGAGAACATCAACAAATCCATCGAGGCATTGTCTTCCATGATGCAAACCCTTACCACTAGGGTCACTACCATGGAACAAAACAAGGTCACTGTTTCCACCCTTGACAAACTGAAGGAACAAATGAGTAAGATTTCTGAGGATTTCACTTATGCTGAACGGCCTCCCACTCTTTTGGATGTGAAGGACAAACTCCCTGAAAAGTTATCCACTGCTGATATTCCAAAGTTCAAGCCTACTGACAATCCAATATTCCATTTGAAGGCGTTCTCTGCAACCATGACTCTTAAGGGATTGGACGTAACACTCCTCACTACGGTGTTCCCTGTCTCCTTAGAACATGCTTGCTAACAATGGTTTTATTCCTTAGATGCCAAGCATACTGCGACTTGGCAAGATGTCACCGACAGTTTCATAAATCGTTACAAATGTAACATTCAAACCAAAACTTCTGAACGTGAATTCTCCATTCTAAAAAAGAAAGAGAATGAAGGCTTCACCGCTTGTCTGAACAGGTGGAGGGAAACGGCTTCACTCTTGGTAGATCCTCCCAAAGAAAGAGAGATGGTTTGCCTCTTTATTCAAAATCTGACTCATAAATATAGGGAACATCTCAAATTTCTTCCACTGAACACTTTCAAAGCTGTATACGACATCAGCATCAATATCGAGGATGAGCTAATAAAGACTGCTGGTAGTAACAATAATAACACTTGGAAAAACAAGAAGAACGGCCATCCTTCTTCTTCGTCTTCTAAGCACGAAAATACTACCAATAATATAAGCCAAGTTGATATCAATGAAGTGTTAGCTCTTTATGCTCCATTGCCCAAGAAGAAAAGAACTTACACTCCTTTAGGAATGACTTATGATGCGGCCTTTGATCGCCTTTATGGTCAAGGCTTGATCACACCTATTGGGCCATTTCAAGAGCAAAAACCTAAAGAAAAAAGCGTCAAATGGAATCCCAATGCCCATTGCAAGTACCATCAAGGAAGGGGCCACACTACGGAGCAATGTTGGAATTTGAAAGACGTCATTCAAGACTTGGTGGATGCAAACAAACTTCTTGTTCCTCAAGGCGGCAAGAAATAATGAATACAAGGCGCACAGCAGATCCTTCGTGCAAGATTTCATAATTTCTTTCTTTATCATTCATCTCTATTCCCCCATTCATGTCTAGCATAGGTTTTCCATTTTGAATTTTTATATGTTTCATGTGTTTCGTTCACCTTTTCCATTAATAAAATGAGCAAATTTCCTTTACATCTCGATTATAGAATTTTTTATTTATTCATTAAAAAAAATAATAAAAAAATAATAATTCCATAACCGAACTAAACCCAAGGTACACCAATGACTTGAGGCACCTTTGCAACCCTGTCATTCCCTGTTAACCGTTCAATCACATTCCATTTCTTCATCAACCATTTTGAGCCTCGTCTAACGTTTGGCCTTCATTTCTTCAACCCACATTTACTTAACCCTTAGGATTGGAAGATGTGTAATTGTATAACATTCAAAAAGAGGGTAAAAAAAAGCAGCAAAGCAACAATAAAACAATGTCTAAAGGCAAGTGCTCCAATGTCTTTGATATGAACACGTCTCAAATTGCGTCTCTCATCGAGTGCTCGGTACCATGCCTGAGAAACATGAATTCTAAGTGAGTGATGGACCGCATGATCTGAGATTGCCTACATTGATTCAAAAGAATAAAAAAAAAAATCAAAGCAAAAAAAAATGTTGAAAATAAACTTGCAAAATTTAAAATTTTCAAATTCACAATTACACATCTTGGGGGCTTCTCTCGGGTCTTGAGCCTTTTACCCCTTTCTTCCTTAAACCACCAACTTAACCACATTACAACCCTTGAAAGACCTCTTTGAGGTGTACATACACTTGTGCAAAGTTTGGTTAGAGCTACGTTGGCCTGATTCCTAATGGATACGTAGGCAACCTCACATCGAGGTGCGGCCACGTACATTAACATTCATATCCACATTCATATTCATATCCATGCATGATCGAGTCAAAGAATATCCAATGCTTACCCCTACCCATTTAGAGCTAGAGTTGGGGGCTTGAACCTACATCATTTAGCCTACCTAGCCTAAAGAGTCATCATCTTTGGCTCTTCTCACATCTCTTTTCATCGCCATAACCCTTCCAACCAGCCTTAGTATCACATTCACACACTTCACTCTCACATCCATATCCATATCAATAATCCTTCCCTTTAAGAGCCCTTTATCATGAAATCTTGTTTCAACACTGTGCATGTTTCATCATATTTAAAGACAACATTCATTGTATACTTGCTTAGCTTCCTGACCTGAGAAATATTCATTGTTTCATGCATCGCATAATGTGCTGAGAAACATTTATACATCAATGATTTTTAATCATACAAAGCATATCGTGCTTAGCTCCTTGACCTAAGCAACGTTCATTATGTAATAATCACTTCATCTATATACGTGCTTAGCTTCCAGACCTAAGTGACGTTCAAGATCGCTTCTTTACACTATATATGATGCTTAGCTCCATGACTTAAGTTCATTCATCTATCTTGTCACATGATTTAATTGTCCTTAGCCTCCTGGCTTAAGAACATGGATAATGCATACATTATTTTCAGGACAAGCAATTCAATCCATACAATTCATTTCGTCTTGCTCAAGGAGAAAGTTCAAAACTTCTTCCCTTTTTTATTATTTTATTTTGGGGAAGTTCAAAAACTTTTTCAAATTTTTTATCGAGGGAAGTTCGAAAATAAAATTTGATTTTTCATGTCTTTCTTTTTCGGGAGAAAGTCGGTACCCTCCACTCGTCTCATGACAAAAATGATGGAAAATTTTTGCTTTAGCATTTTCGGATGCTTGTGTCTGCACACACACACTCAAACTATACACACACAATCACAAGTCATACTCATGTCATGTCATGTCGTGTCATGTCAAACTTGGTCAAGTAAGTTGGTCAAGTCAATCATAGTCTATACGAGTCCCCTGGCAAATTTTACTTTGCATATCTCAATTACAGCCCATGTCCAGGGACAAGCGGACCATCTATAGCCCACGTCCGGGGACAAGCGGACCATCTACAGCCCACATCTAGGGACAAGCGGACAATCTACAGCCCACGTCCGGGGACAGGCGGACCATTTACAGCCCACGTCCAGGGAAAAACGGACCATCTACAACCCACGTCCGGGGCAAGCGGACCATTTACAATCAGCTCACATCCGGGGACAAGCGGACCATTTACAATCAGCCCACGTCCGGGGACAAGCGGACCATTTACAGCCCACGTCCGTGGACAAGCATACCATTTACAGCCCACGTTCGGGGACAAGCAGACCATTGACAACCAGCCCACGTTCGGGGACAATCGAATCACCATCATTTCACGGCGCAAGGTTCTCGAGACACAGAGACTTGCACTCTCATCATCTGTCGACTTTCTTTAAGAAGGGAAAGTATTATCCGGTGAATTTCTTCAAGCATAAGAAACCACCAAATTAATACGTCGACTTTCCTCAAGCATGAAAAGTGTCATCCGGTAGGTTTCTTCAGGCTTAGAAAACTACCAAACTCCTCAGTCGGCTTTCCTTAGGCATGGAAAGCGTTTCAACGAACGTTATCCGGTGGATTCCTTGTCACCGATACAGTAGTGCCAGATACGTATTATGTCCTTTTACTCTTTTATCTGTAGAATTAATATTTTTCTGCAGGTATCGGCGTATACAGAGTGATTTAGGATCGCAGAACGTCTTAAATCATTCTCCGTCCCTATAAACTACTTTGACTATCGTTGTCGAAACTGATGTTTCTACAAACTCTGTCAAAGTGGGGGCTTCTGTAGACACCTAAAAATGTCTCCCCAAATCCAAACACGATGATGAACAACCTTTCACCGCCATTATTGGTCGGGTTCAGTATTTAATCCCGAGAGTGCTTAAAAAAATCGTATTTGATTAAATTCGTATTTTTATAGTCCATGGATTAGTCTTGATGTTTGGTAAAAGCATAGTTTTAATCTCACCCCAAACTTATTATTTAATTTTAGCCCAAACCTTTTTTTTATTTTATTGTTTTATTATTTATTTTTGGCCTAAACCTTTTATTTTTTTTATTTTCTTATTTTCTTATTTTAGCCCAAATAATTATAAATCAGAAAAAGGTCCGAAATTATCAATCGACACTTAAAATGCTGAACGAAATAAGGGTTAAAAATGTATTTAGACGGAAAAGCTGACTGAAAATTCCCGCGCCACGGCAGGAGTCCACCTTGTCTCGGGAATCTTTCCCATCTGACGATGGGATTTCCCGTGACACGGGAAACCAGCTGTGACACGGGAATTTCCGTGTCCTTTCCGCGTAAACCCTTGACGCGTTTTCTTCCCCGTTTACAAAATATTTCTCGCGTCACTCAAAAATTGCATAGTGTCACGGGAATGTTTCCCGTCTGACGGTGGGACTTCCCATATCACAGTACAGTTTGCCGTGTCGGGGGATACTTTTTTAGGGTTTTTATCATTTTAGGGTTCCGTGTGTTCCCTCAGCACATTTTCTCTATAAATACCCCCTCATTTTTGATGTACGGGGCATCAATTAATTCTCTAGTTTTTTCTTTCTTCTATGCTTTAGCCTAAACACTAGCCTACCCCTATTCTTTCAAAATTCCTTCTTCAAGTACTCCAAGGAGTCCATACTTTACTCGTGGTTCTGTCCTAAAGCCAAGGCGTGAAAGGTAGAACTGTTTGAGGGTTTGGCCCCAAATCAACTCTACTTTATTTAGTTTAATTTATTTATTGTTTTATTATTATTTCCTTGAAGTTACTAACTCGTTTATTATTTTGTAGTTGCAAACAAACAGAATCAAAGTAAGAATTATGTTCCTTTTATTTCTATTATTTTTCTAACGATTTTGTATTGTTAGAATTATTGTTAAATTGCTTCCAATATTAATGTTTATGCTATTATTTTTATGATCACCATATTGCATGTTTAAAGGGAATATGTAATTGAATATCACGACTAATAAGATAATTTGGACAACCGGTTTAGGTTTCTTTTTAATCTTGTTATTTAATTCAAGTGATCACAGATATTTTAGAATTATGTGTTGCATTAATATTCAACCAATTTAGCATAATAATAGTATGGAGCAAATTGAATTTTTGTTTGTGTGCCTTTGAGATCGCAGGTATCATTTTTCACTATAAGAATCGAGTAGAAGCCAATACGGGCGAATGTGACTCCATGACTCACTTCGTACCATCATCCCCGATCCTCCTTTCGTGGTTCCAAACCATATGGAGTTAGTAATCTCATGGATTATGAATGGGGTGTAACCTTCACGGGTCAATCGTTGTTGCCTATCGTTGTCCCTTATCGTGGTTGCCTTTTTATGATCCGTGAACGGTTTACAAGTTCCTTAAAAACTTGTTGGCGGCTCCCTACTTTATTTGTCCCTAATCGTTGTCCCTAATCGTAATGTCAATTCCCACTTCCTATGAGTGCCAAGCATATTCACAACATGCTTTTACATAGGCGCACTTCGAGCGACGCCTACACTCCGTTTTTTCACGCCAGAACTCTGGATAGTTTTTCTATCATTTTGGCTGATTTTCTTTATAAATAGCCTCCTAAAAACTCCGTTTTCATTAATCTACAATCATCAACTCCCGAGTTCTCTAATTCTCTTCTCTCTCAAAGCTAAAGCTTTCTTTCTCTCTCTTTTCTAAACCACCCTTAACACAAAATTCCGCATTCACAAGACCTAGATACACCTAGCATAATTCGAAGTTGCCTTCGCCCTAGACGTGAAAGGTTTAATATTTGTGAGGGTTTGGTCCCAAATCTCTATTTCGATTATTTAATTTAATTGTTTGATTTATATTTTGTGAGGGTTTGGCCCTAGACGTGTGTATTTTGTTATTAGAAAGAGGTATGAGGCATCCAAATAAATGCTTTAATTGATCTATTGATTTTATGATATAGAAATCATGCTTAGATTGTTATTTTGATTCCTAGTATCATGTTTAGGATGTTCCTATTATCATGCTAGGATGCTTTCTTTTGTATGATATTTAGGGTGATTTGCTTATATCAATTATGATTTCTATGATGCTTCCTATTTTCTTTCCTCATAGCATGTTAGGGTTTGTTATTAATCTTGGTAGTATCATGCCTAGGATCTTGCTAATATTATGCTTTAACATGATTATTTTTATAATTGTTATACTAATTTTTATTATTTTTATTATTATGTTGCTTGATACATATTATTGTTATTGCTTAATGACATCTTTTATGCATGTTTAAAGGGAATTTGTACTTGTAATCATGCTTAATAAGATAATTGATAATCTTGTTTAGGGTTAATTTGATTATAATTCAAGTGATCGCCAATAATAGTTTTATTGGTTCATTTATATTCAACCAACATAGATAAACAGGTTTAGGGTTAAACCTATTGATTGCATGTTAGTCAGAAAGCGCACATGAATACGATCAGAATAAAGGAGAGGCCTATTATTAGGGCAGGTTCAATCTCTTTTAGGTTGGATTTGTACTTTCATCCCCGAACTACTGGTCATGGTTCCAGACCTATAGGAGCTGACGATCTCCTAGATCGTTAAGGGGTGTAACCTTCACCCTGTGAACGGTTTACAAGTTCCTAAAACTTGTTGGCGACTCTTTTGATCTATCTTCTTTCCCTTTGGACGCCACTGTACTTTAGTGTAAGATCATAGTGGGGTTCAAGCTAGGGGTAATGATTGAAATATTCCCTACAGTTTTTGACGACTCCACTAGGGAGGATTTCTATTTTAATTCCTTAATTTATTTCGGCAATGATTTAGAATGAGTGGATGAGACTCGAAAAGTTCTAAGTATGTCATGTGCGTAATTTTGATTAACATTATTGTCATATGTATAAAAAAGATCTCATTGGAAAGACCATCCGTAATGAGTTAAAACATAGGATTTTTTACACGTAGGAAATTTGAGGAATATCTTTCACAACTAGGATCGAAATAATGCTGCGCGAAACTGGAATATTTTATCGAGCACAGAAAGCTGTTGAGGCATGTAGGAATTAGCGTCAGCGAACAAAGATTAGCGCCAAAATTTTGACATTATTGCCAGGCGACAGCTTCTGTTGCCAGGCGCTAAAGCCAAAAAGTGGTGCTGGCCTCTGTTTGCTGGGGCCAAGTTCTTCCAATACCGAGCCAGAAATATGCGTTCTAATTTTGACCAGTTTTTAGCACAGTTTGCTCGATCCTACTTCCCTATTAAGTTTTTCTCACTTTTGTGAAACCCATATGTGTTCTACATATTGACATAACCCTCTGGGAATTCATGCTCCATCTACCTGATTGAACGCTCTGAGCAACAAAGGGTACATCCGAGAATGTTGAATTCACCAAACCATGGAAGCGAAGTTTTAACATGCGGTGTCCCATCCACTCGCGCCAACCCTTCACGGTTAGGCTTCCGTGCGGTGCATCCGGACAATTAACCATGGACCCTCTATTGACTAACCCATATCCCGAACTTTAGAGAACTAGAGCCATGGTTAGGTTGCAAACTCATTGCATCATGTTGTGCCTACTTGACTAATTGTGCATTTTTGGTTGTGCATACTCTATATGTTTTTCCTAACCGTTTGTTTGACTTGTGCTAAGATTAAATAAATTAATTTATGAATAAAAAAACTTTGCCTAATTAATTAATTAATTAATTAATTTGAGTAAATAAAGTTTAATATTTAATCAGACTTGACTTAGTACGACTTTAGACATACCCTATAGAGTAATAATTCTGAAAACAGTTTCAGATCGACGCTCCAGCAATGGCGCCAAAATTTGAACTGTAGCACCCCTCTGTGGAGTGTAGCGCATGGCAACAATCCTGTCGTCTGGCGCTACACTGCAAAGAGAGGCGCCAGTCTTGTCGTTTTGGCGATAGATCGGTTTATTGCTCGAGTCATCACTTTATGTCTAATTGACCAGTTTTCTAGTCGATTCGGTTAATTTTTACTGGTAACTATACCTTGCCAAGTCAATAATTGAGTCTAAGCACTAAGTCTCATGGTCTTACACAAGAGTCAAAGCATGTCACTTACACTCACTATATAAAGCACACACTAATACACACTTTGACCATGTCTAAGGGAGTCTTGTATGCGCGTTTTTTCCGTCATTTTTTTAGGGGGGTAAGTCGGATATTAATCTTCCAAATAAATCAACTTGTTTAAACCCTATACTTAATCGCCAAAAATATATACCTTATTTTGCCAAAAATATGCACCTACTTTTATGCTTTTCCTCTTTTAAACCGTAAAGTCAAGGTCAATTGGAGTCAAATAATTAAAACAAAAAAAATGGTTTGATTTACAGCGCATGGTCAAGAAAAGAAGGGCGTTTAATCAAAGACAACCTTTTTATCCAAGTCCAACTTTTCGACAAACCCATCGCTCGTAGGAGGAAAGCTAAGACAATAATGGCAACTCAAGAAGAAGTCAATGAGCTCAGGAACCAACTGATTACCGTGACTGAGGCGTTAAAGGTTCTAACCATCAAGATTGATGATCCTGTGAAACAACAACAGATGGACCTCATGCAAGAGAGTCTGAGCAAACTGTCTAGCGACTACAAGTTTCAAGGGATTAGCTCACAAGGGGTCTCGGTGGACAAGGATCTTCTTCCGCAGAAGTTTAATGCCAACGATGTCCCGAAATTCAAAGCAACTGATAACCCTTACTTTCATTTAAGAGCCTTCGAAACAATAATGAGTATTAAGGGTATCGACAAGAAAGTGTTTCTCTCTCTGTTCTCACTATCTCTCAAAACCGTTTGCCAACAACGGTTCTTTTTTCTCGAGAAAGAAAGAACCTCTACTTGGGAGTCCATAGTAAACGCTTTCATTGATATATACAAATGCAATATTCAAGTTGAGATCGACTATAGGGAACTTGAAATCCTCAAACAGAAGGAGAATGATGGTTTCACCTCTTTCTTTAACAAATGGATAGAAATCTCAGCTAAGATGATTGAGGTGCCAAGAGAAAAAGAATCCATAAGGTTATTCATCAAAAACCTTCAAGAAAAGTAATCCAAGCATCTTAAATACCAGAATAATCTCCATACCTTCAAGGCCGTCTACAACATTGGAATTAATATTGAAGACGACCTAGCTAAGTTGAAAGCTGCTAACAATAACTCCAATAATGGCTGGAAAGGCAAGAAGAACGACAATCCTTATTCTTCCAAAACCACCCACTCAAACAATGTTGGCACTTTAAACTTAAGTTAAGTCCTTTCTATGAATAATCAAGGACAAAAGAAACTATTTAGGAGGAACATTACTCCTATTGGCATGAGTTATGACACCGCATTTGACCGATTAAATGCAAAAGGTCTTATAACTCCTATTGGACCATTTGGGGACCCACCAATCAAGAAGAGGACGGCTAACTGGAACCCCAATGCACATTGCAAGTATCACCAAGGCAGGGGCCATCTTACTGAGAACTGTTGGAAACTTAAGGAATCTATCCAAGACTTAATCGATAATAACAAACTACCATTGCCCCCTGCCAGTAAGAAGCCAAGTATTAATAATGCGCCTCTCGCTCAGTCCTTGGCCATCTCTGATGAGGAAAACGAGGTTGATCCCTCATCTCTCATCAAACCTGACGAAGAAATCCATGCTATCAAAGAAGAGGAGGAGATCTTTTTCGATGCCGTGGATAACCTTCCAGAATTAGCAAGTAAAGAGGACATACAATTGCTTACACTGTCCATGATGGAAGGATCAAACTTTCTACGTGAAGCCCTCAAAGTTATTAAGGAACTTCAGAAGAAGTATGACGAGGTTCCACCCTCGAAAAATAAACCTAGGAAAGAGTTCACACCCAAGGGAATGACCTACGATGCGAAACACTTTCCTTTGCAAGTAATCGATAAACCCAAGAAGAGTAATAGACTCTACACTCCAATTGGGATTCCATACGCACAAATGTTCAAAATGCTCTCCGTGAGTGGCGAGGTCAAACCTCTCAAACCGAGACCATTTGAATCGTTAAAAAGGAAAGATAGATTTTATTGTCAATATCATCAATCAGGGGGTCACACTATTGAAAACTGTTTTAAATTCAAGGATTTAATTCAGAAAATGATTGATGATAAAAGGCTAGTCCAAGTTCCACAAGAAGAAGA
This sequence comes from Chenopodium quinoa, assembly GCF_001683475.1. NCBI lineage: Eukaryota > Viridiplantae > Streptophyta > Magnoliopsida > Caryophyllales > Amaranthaceae > Chenopodium > Chenopodium quinoa. The sequence continues at coordinate 2,687,560 of NW_018743894.1, read as the reverse complement.
CGTAAATATTAATGGAGTTTGGGACAGCGACGAAGAAGACGTTTACTTGAAAGACATGGTAAGACCTCCACCTTCGATGTCATATGCCATGGATGACTTTTGGGTTGAAGAAGATTCATCAATAGACGTCCTCACAAGATCCGGGAGAATGCGACCTCCTGTTTCTACACAACCCAAGCCAACCACACAGCAAGTTCCCATACCTCTCATACAAGATAATGAAATTGTCAAACAGTTCAAGAAAACCAAGGTTGAAATGAACGTATGGAAGCTTCTGGCAACGTCTCAAGAACATAGGTTAGCTGCAATGAATGCCTTGGATAAGATAGGGATAGATTCTGACACCACTCCTGAGGGGTTTGCTAATTTTCTCACGAGTGATCTTCCTAGTCCTATCAACTTGATCACCTTTTCCGACAAGGATTTACCTCCAGAATGTGACAAACATTATGAGGCATTAAACCTCATAGTAGTTTGCAAGAGAATGAACGTCCATATGACTCTTGTAGACAATGGATTAGCCACTAATATCTTTCCACTTAGAAATGCGAGAATGCTAGGCATAAGGGATGAAGACCTAACCCCATCAACGCAAGGAATAAGAGCCTATGACAACACTCGTCGTCAAGCTCTTGGTAAAATTACTATGAATGTAATGGCGGGAGCGATAGAACACGCTACTACGTTCCAAGTAGTAGATATTAAAGCTTCGTTCAATCTATTGTTGGGACGCCCTTGGCTACATGACCTAAAGGTCGTCCCCTCATCTCTTCACCAACAGGTAAAGGCTATATTGGAGGAATTCCCATAACAATCGATGCCTCACCCATGAGAATTAAAGCTATAGAGAATCCAATAATTAATGTGGAGCACGATGAAGACGATGAAGTTTTGTGGGGCTTTAATGAAGAGGTCTCCTTAATCGAGGAGGATTAAAGGACACCTCTCTGCCACGACCCCCACTCCAATATGATCGTGAACGCTATTCTACAGAAGCAAGGACATTTTCCTGGGATGACCCTAGGAAAGAAGAAAGGAATAGCAAAACCGCTGGAATCACCTGGCCTCCCTAAATTAGACACTTTCGGACTTGGTTTCGAACAGACTCGGAAAGATCTCAAGTGAGCCCAGGAAAAGTCAAAGGTATGTAGGGACACTCGCATCCGAAAGAAAGCAATCCCAATGGATCAGTATCCTCTTACCCTTAATGGACAATTTATAAAAGAAGGAGAAGACTATCCATGTTACGAATTTCCCGAACCATTTGTCGTAAATGGCATAAGGCAACCGGGATTTGAAATTTTTTTAGATTGCTACTTCATAGACGAAATCCCAACTCCTTTCCACAAGGAGAAAGTACCCCCAACTTTGACTTCAATGTCATGGGATTACTATTCGGGCGAGAAAAAGATGAACCGACATACAAAGAGGATAATTCCTCGCTTATCCAAACAGTCCTACAAAGCGAAAGCTTCGATCCCTCGAAGCTAATCACTCCAGCGAGAGGATCACTACAAATGTGGTGCAATACCGTCAAGGTGACTACTCCAAGTGGAAGAAAAATCTCCATCACAAAGGGGCAAGGACCGATGTTCGAAGAGTCGTCTAAGTTAGAGTCAGAGTCAGAGTCTCTCCCTATAGAGTCATCTAATTCTTTAGTTATAGCACCCCCTCCTTGTATCTCTTCCCCTAGAATAGTTAGTGATCAAATCCCTGAGGACATATCCCTCTTTGATGTAATGATCTCAGGATTTAATAATATGGCTTCTTCTCCTTAATCCTTGTGTTCTTCTTTAACCCAAGATGACAAACATTGCTTAACTAACAATGAAAATGACAAATAACTTATTAATGCAATGGAACACTTGAAAAGAAAACACCGATAATTGAAGAAACTAAGACGGTTGATATCTCAAATGATTCAACTAATAAAAAAGAAGTTAAAATCGGACTAACACTTAATGAACAAGAAATAACTGATTTAATTAACTTGCTTAAAGAATTCATCGATGTATTCGCTTGGTCATATGAAGATATGCCAGGCATTAATAGAGAAGTAGCTCAACACACTATACCATTAATTCCAGGAATGAAACCTGTAAAACAAAAGTTACGTCGAATGAAACCGACGTAACTCTTAAAATAAAATAAGAAGTTCAAAAACAAATAACTGCAGGTTTCATCAAGGTATCCAAATACCCCGAATGGGTCGCCAATGTCGTCCTAGTTCCAAAAAAGGATGGAAGATTAAGAATGTGTGTCGAATATCGAGATTTAAATAAGGCAAGTCCAAAGGACAACTTCCCTTTACCACACATCAATATTCTGGTGGATAACACACCAAATCATGCACTTCTCTCGTTCATGGATGGATACGCGGGCTATAATCAGATTCTCATGGCGGAAGAAGACATGGAGAAAACTACCTTCATAACACCATGGGATACTTACTGCTACACGGTAATGCCATTCGGGTTGAAAAACGCGGGTGCTACTTACCAACGAGCAGCGACTGCCTTGCTCCATGATATGATGCATAAAGAAGTTAAAGTATATGTGGACGACATGATTGTGAAATCAAAAGATCGCCCAGACCATCAAATAACCTTAAGAAAATTCTTTGAAAGGCTAAGAAAATACAACATGAGGTTGAATCCATGTAAGTGTGCTTTTGGAGTCACCTCCGGTAAGCTTTTGGGTTACGTCATCAGCTCTAGAGGAATAGAGATAGACCCAACAAAGATCAAGGCAATCATGTCAATGCCACCGCCCAAAACCAAGAAGCAAATTAGAGGATTTATTGGCCGGTTGCAATACATAAGCAGATTCATATCAAATTTGACAACCATATGTGAACCAATCTTCAAAAAGCTTAAAAAGAATGTACTAGTGATATGGGATGACGAGTGTCAAAAAGCCTTTGAAAAGATCAAAGCCTGTCTTGCAAATTCTCCCGTATTAGCACCAGCACTTTCGGGAATACCTCTTAGGCGGTACTTAACAGTTACCAAAGAGACAATGGGAGCCATGCTAGCGCAAGAAGTAGAAGGCAAAGAAAATGAGATCTACTATCTAAGCAAAAATATGCTCGAGTATGAAGCACGCTATACACCACTTGAGAAATTATGCCTCGCTTTGGTGTGGGCCACAACCAAGTTAAGACATTACATGCTTGTGCATACAGCCTTTATAGTTTCCCGTAGAGCTGTACACAGTTTGGTCTGGACCGTAACCAAACCAGACCAAACCGCTTTTTAGCGGTTTGGTTTGGTTTACGGTTTAGAAAAATACGGTTTGGTTTCGATTTTTTGGGAAGTACGGTTTGCGGTTTGGTTTGGTTTTTCAAAAATTATAAACCAAACCAAACCGTAAACCAGTAAAGCGCATTCTAATATTTATATAATTTCTAAATAAATTAAAATAGTTATTATATATTATTAAAAAAAATGAAAAATTATTAAAGACTATACGGTCAGTATACTACTATACTCTATACTCATTCTCAAATAGTTATTATATATTATGTATTATTTTTATTATGTGTTATTGTGTTAGCACTTAGCACTTGATAAGTTGGTTGTTATTTTGATTAAAACTTTGTAGTATAACTTAATCCCTTTGGCCTAATTATTTGAACTGTATTATAAATTTATTAATATTAAACAATTCTTAGGAAAAAATGTCGTCTCATCATAAACCGCAAACCAAACCGCATTATTATGGTTTGGTTTGGTTTGGTTTCAATACTAATATGGTTTGGTTTGGTTTGGAAATTTGACCAAACTGTATTTTGCGGTTTGGTTTGGTTTGGTTTAGACTCAAACCGCACCAAACTAGACCATGTTCACCCCTAGTTTCCCGATTAGATCCACTCAAGTATTTATTCCTACACTCAATGGGCGCATATCGAGATGGATAATCAACTTAGCCCAGTTCGATGTAAGGTTCATGCCACAAAAAGCTATCAAAGGATCTGTGGTGTCGGATTTTCTAGCAGACTTTCCAATAGAAGACTCGACGCCAATACACGACAATGAATTTCTAGACGAAGACTTGATGGTCACTGAAGATGATACTTGGACCTTGTACTTTGACGGAGCCTCAAACCAAAAGGGATCACTACAACAAAAATGAGTTTGGGCGACGAGTCATTTTAGCATGGGCGACCAAATGTTTCTCCGTAGCCCAAACACTTTTAATGGGCATCTAAATTAATTTTTTCGCACAAATATGTGTATTGTGCGACAAAATATAAAGTCGAAGCCCAAAATCAACTTTGGGCTACGAATATAATTGTACAGGCTACTAGTTTTTTCTTCATTGCTCAAATCTAATAAGGTGACTAGTTATATTAATACATTTGACGCCCAAAACCTAAAAAAAAGGCGAAAAATTGATTTTCTATCTTGCAAAATTCCCACGTTCACATAAGAGTCTCGCGGTTTCTCTAATTCGCCCAAATAATTCTACTCCTACTTCACTTCATATTTCCTCAATTCCTAGTTTAATGTCAGTTAAACCCTAGTACCTGAGTCACCTTAATATATTGATGCTACTCTGATAACTCAAGACTGGCGTGGGTTTTTCCGGCGGCCTCAACACACTTACAGCAATAGCGTCATCCACTTTTTCCCAGGTAATTTATGCCTTTAATTAAGTTGTCTTTCGTTATATTTAGGGTTAAATTTGGTGTTTTTCTGGTTCTTGGATTCAAATGTGGGTAATTTGATCCCTATAATTTTGTGTGAATTGATTATCCCCAATCAATCGCTGTTTGTTTAAACGATTCATAATTAGTATGAATTTACCTAATTATGTTGTTGGTTGTTATTTTGGAGCAATTGCTGGTAGTAAATTTTCTGCATATGATTTTATTTGTTGGTAATTTGGAGAGTTTGACTTGTTTTGATTGGGAAAGTAGGGAGTTAGGGTGTCGTAGAAATTTAATTATATGGTGTCAATTTTAATGTATGTTTATTTCAGAAGGAAAAGTATAGATTTCAATATTTCTTTTTGTGTGCATGTATCAGATTTTGCAAATTAATATGATTAGAGGCTATACTTTTCATGTTGTGCAACTAAGAATTAATATAAAGAGTAGTAGGCGTATATTGGCAGGGATGAATACAATTAGAACTAGCTTTCAAATATTGAAGTACAGTTTGAGCAAATTATTGGTGAGTGTGCAAGTTAACTGGTGTAGTTTGTTTAACTGTGCTTTCAAGAAAATTAAATTGGGTTTGACTAGTCTGATCTAGTGTTCAAGTCTATATCTGATCGTTGGGTTGTTTAATTTAATTGAAAAGAAAAAAAAAAGTTATCTTGTTTGATTTAATTAAACCATGAGTTGTTTAATTTATGCCTTGGGTTGTTTGTAATTGGTATTAGGATCTATTGATAAATATAAATATGAAATTTCTAACTTTTTTTTGGGTTATGATCATACACGTGCTCTATGAGGTAGGCAAGGAATTTTTTTTTATTTATAACCTATTTAAATTATAGCTATGACTCGTGTAATTTGATTAAACTAAAGGACTTTTGCTCCTTTCTGATCAGAGTAGCAATGTACCATATAACTAAGTGTATGTTTGCTAGCATATTTTATTAGTGGAATTTGCTTTGCCTAAGATGAATATGAGTCAGAATATAAATTTGTTCTTCATATTATATAAATGCATTTTAAAGTATAAATGTATCTTAGTATTGTGGTTTCTTTGCAATTCTTCTAACTCATGCATTTGATAATCTTGTTTCCCATTCTTGTTAAATATATCACTTCTTTGCAATTCTTCTAACTCATGCATTTGATAATCTTGTGTTTCCCATTCTTTTTAAATATATGACATATAATTCATGTTTAAAATTAAATCTTATTGAGAAATAAAAAAAATCTTTCTTTGTAACTAATTATCTTTATTGTTTTTAAGAACGAATATGGATCGAAGTTGGATGAATCATAATGGTGTAAAGGATAGAAAACAACCAAAGTACATAGCTGGTGTAAATGAATTTCTACAGTTTGCTTTAAGGGGAAAAAGTGGTGAAACAATGTTGAAATTTCCTTGTCTTAATTGTAGATTGGTTTTGTCTCAAAATCGTAAAAATATGCAATATCACTTACTAGTATATGGCATTGATCAAAGTTACAAACCATGGGTGAGTTATGGAGAAAGTGCAGAGCAAACTAATAACAATGAAGATGGGTATAGAGAGGAGGTTTCAGATAATGATGATAAGATTGATGAAATGCCTTTTGATGACATGTCTCCATTTGTTTTCGATGCAACAAACTCGTGGAATTCCATAAACTCTACACCCGTCAATGAAAATGAGGGAACCAAAAATATAGGATTAAATAGTGGCACTCATGAAACTCCTAGGTTTCTCCAAAAATTAATGGAGGATATGGAGGCTGATTTATATCCAGGTTGTAAGACGTTTAAGAGATTGGAGTTTATTATGTCATTGTTGCACATTAAAGTTAGTAACAAGCGGAGTCCTTTTCAATGTTATTGAATGCTTTGCATAGGGAATTTAATTATGATAACAATTTACCTTCAAGTTCCTATGAAGCAATAAAATATACAAAAGCGCTAGGGTTAGACTATTTTAGGATTGATGCATGTGTCAACCATTGTGTTTTGTTTCGAAAGGAGTATGCTAATGAAGTTAAATGTCCTAAGTGTTTAGCCCCTAGATGGAAGCAGGTTGTATCTCAAGATGATGAGAGTTCATATGAAGATGAGGGTGCAAAGAGGAAAACACAAGTACCTCAATTAGTCTTGCGTCATTTTCCACTTATTCCAAGGCTCCAAAGAATGTTTATGTGCTCCAAGATATCAATGCATATGAGATGGCACAAGAAAAGCATTTTGGTGATGATGGGATTATGAGACACCCAAGAGATTCAAAATCGTGGAAGTCTTTAGATGAGCTATATCCAGACTTTGCTGCGGATGCACGTAATGTACTCCTGGCTTTAGCTAGTGATGGGTTTAACCTACGGCGAACATGAGTAGTAGATATAGCATATGGCCAGTGATGTTAGTACCTTATAATTTACCTCCTTTGATGTGCATGAAAAGTGACAACATGATGTTATCATTATTAATTCCTGGCCCTAAGTCTCCTGGCAATGACATAGATGTATTTTTGCAACCTCTGATAGATGAATTAAAGGAGCTATGGGAGACTGGGGTACAAACTTTTGATTCCCATTCTAAGGAGACATTTAATATGCGAGCAGTGCTAATGTGGACAATAAGTGATTTTCCTGCATATGCCAATCTTTCTGGCTGGAGCACTAAAGGAGCCATGGCTTGTCCTAATTTCCACAAAGATACAAATTCTTAATGGTTGAAACATGGACACAAATGGTGTTATATGTGTCATCGTGTATTTTTAGAACCCGATCACAGTTGGAGGCTTAATAAGAGATTCTTTGGTAAGAAAGTTGAAAGGCGCCCACCACCTAATTCATTGTCAGGGAATGATGCTTTGGAGCAGCTACATGGATACCCAAATGTGGAGTTTCGAAAAGATGATAAATGAAAACGGAAGAGAGGCGAAAGATATATTGTTCACCAGTGGAAAAAGATAAGAGTTTTTTTTCAATTGTCTTATTGGAGACATCTATTAGTTTGACATAACTTAGATGTAATGCATGTGGAAAAAAATGTATGTGAAATATATTAGGCACAATGCTTGACTTACCGGGAAAGAAAAAAGACACCTTAAACTCTCGGTTGGATTTAGAGTCCATGAAAATGCATGATGATCTTTGACCGAAGAAAGTAGGGGACAAATATGAAATTCCACGAGCCCCTTTCAACTTGACCGTAAATGAAAGGAGGAAAATAGTCACATTTTTATCGAAATTGGCTTTTCCGGATGGCTATTCATCTAACATTTCTCGATGTGCTTCTTTTTAAGATGGAAAACTCTTAGGAATGAAAACTCATGATTTTCACATTTTCATGCAAGATTTGCTAACCCCGACTTTTCAAGGTGTCCTAGATGAAAAAGTTTTAGAAACTTTAAGAGAGCTTAGTTTATTTTTTAAGCAGCTATGTGCTAAGACCTTAAAGGTAGTAGACTTAGAACGAACGGAAGCAAATATAGCTATCACATTATGCAAGCTAGAACGTATATTTGTTCCAGCTTTTTTTGATGTGATGATTCATCTTCCCATACACTTAGCTACTGAAGCAAAATTGGCTGGCCCCTTACATTATTGTTGGATGTATCGATTTGAAAGGTACAATATGTTTTTTTTAATCTAAATGGCTAAATATAAAAGTATATGTTATTACACTAATTTCAGTTTTTATTATTAGAGCAATGCGGACATTTAAATCTTTTGTGAGGAATAAAGCTCACCTTGAAGGATCAATTGCAGAGGGGTATATTCAAAAAGAATTTTTGACATTCTGTGCCAGATATCTTTCTAAGATTGAAACTCAGTTCAATCGTTTAGATCGAAATGAGGACATGCATGATCCACAACTTTATAGTCTTTCAATTTTTTGTACCACTGGCAAGCCCCTAGGGAAGGCAAATTTGAAGCAATTGAGTATTGAAGATTGGAGAAAAGATCAATTGTATGTTTTGCAGAATTGTGAAGAAGTGGAACCTTTTTTTGAGTAAGTACGTGAAATAATAATATATAATTATGAAATAATGTGTTGCTAACTATTTTTTTTAGTGAATACTCCCTCCGTCCCAAATTACTTGCATCACTTTCCTTATAAGGCCGTCCCAAATTACTTGCAACATTTCTATAAAAGGTATGGTCCCACTATTTTTTTAATATTTATCTCAAATATCAATGGCCCACTATTATTTCACTTTTGTAAAAAAATGATAAAAAATTTACACCCCCACCCCCCCTACCCATATGTACCCCCTGATCTAATTTCACTTCACAGGCCACTTTCTTTCCTTCATATATTTTTTTTTATTTTACTTTTACTTTTGCAATTCACTTTCTCACTCAAAATTATTTTAACCCATTTTCAAGGTTCTTTCCATTCATCTTCTTCCCCAAATCATGAAACAAATTACTGTATATTTGAGAAAAAATCTCATGGATAATACTGAAAAACATCAAATTAATCCTGATTTAGCTAAAAACAAAGATCAAGCTCATTCATCTACCCCAATTCTGATGTAATTGGGGTTTGGGTCGATGATTCTGTAGAGCCATTTTCAATAGTTCCTGAAACTCCGCCAGACGTTCTCCACACTCGAGAGTGTGAAGTGACTACTCCACCGGACGTTTTTCTTCCAAGTGCGTTTTTTTTGGTAGAGCACGAAGAGTGAGTTGTTCCTAACACTCCAGAACGTGAAGTGGCTACCACTCCTGTGTGTGTAGCTCCAAAGCTAATTCGATGTAGTAGCGGACGTCAATTTAAAAATTCGATGTAGTGGCTACCACTATGGTGTTTGCCGGCAAAAATTAAAAAAGGAATCAAATTTTTTGGATTCACATGTTAGATGCACGTGTATCCAACAGCACACCCCACCCTCCCCCCCCACCCCCACCCCCAAAAAAATGCTATGGCCCACTTCCACTAGCTATAATAAAAAAATGCCCACTACCAACTTACATACATTATAATAAATAAGTCAATTACTTTGCATAAAATCCAGCATCAGTCAAACCGTTGCAACTAAACCGGGACGGAGGGAGTATAAGAACAATATAGGGCATCAAGACGTTGAATTCTGCAAGTGGTTCGAGAATAGAGTAAGATAGTGTTTTACTTTTTAATATATTATTACATTAAATCTAGCACATATATATTCATTTTTTTTTAAAAAAATTTACCTTTAAAAACTAGGTTACACAAATTTGGGATGATAAGGATGACCGAGTTTCAGAAGAATTATTGTGCTTAGCACGAGGTGTAATGAAGAGAGTTTTGACTTTTGATGGATATGTTATTAACGGGTTTAGATTTCACACTAAAAAGTAGCAAATAAATAGAAAAACCCAAAATAGTGGTGTTATTGTGAAAGGGGATGTAGAGAGTGGAGGGAAGGACTTTTACGGGACATTAGAAGAGGTTATTGTGCTAGAGTATGAGGCCCTGCAAAACTGAACAAGTCCTAAATTGGTATTATTCAAGTGTAAGTGGTTTGATGTATTTAGTGACGCAAGAGGGATAAAAAAGGACAAATTTGGATCTACACTTGTCAATGTTTCTCATAGATTGCAAACTAATGAGCCTTTTGCATTAGCTTCTCAAATGGAACAAGTTTTCTATATCTCATCTCATGCCAATAATCATTGGATATATGTTATTAAAGCTAACCCTCAGAATTTTTTTGATTTCCTTAACGACGAAGTCACTGAACAAAATGAATCACTATGTAATTATGTGGCAGAAGGGGCAACCAGCCTTGAAGAATTTGTTGCACTAAATGATGAGGAAATCACAATGGTTAGGGATGATGTTGAACCAGAGTTGGTTGATGCGGAATTCATCTTAGAAGCTACTAACAATTTTGCTCTGGAGAATGAATATGAGGAAGAAGAAGAAAGTGAAGAGGATAGTGAAGATGGTCTGGACACTCTAGACATAGATAGCATGCATGAGTTGGATGAGGATCTTGAAGATGAAGAATTTGAAAGCGATAGTTCTGAAGATTCAACCTCTTAGTTTTTGGTAACTGGTGTTTTCTAAATTAAAGGATGAAAATGAGTCACTTAATCTCATGTTTCTCTATATTTATAATGTATTGTATTTATATCATTGCAGTTACCAAGCACAAGTGAAGATTGTTGCATTTTTGGGCGCTACAACCATCTGCTATCAAATCTTTGTAGTTCGTATTTAGTGATTTGCAAAACTATTTTTTTTTATTAGGGGTTTTAGATAAATTTTTTAATACATTAGTGGTTTGACTTTATTTTATTAGCAAATTGTTGATTGTTTGTGATTATTATAACAAGTAGATTGTTAATGCCTATTTTAGTAATTGAATTGATGAAATTTTAATTTTTCATTACTAATGTCTTGCATAAGAAATTCTAATAGGAAAATCATGGTATTCCAGCAAGTACAACTAAATGCAGGGCATCAACGTAAAACAAGACAAGTGTCGAGTGCAACGAAAAACTAAATCAACAACAACACAATGGGCAACATGAACATCAGAATGTGGAGCAACAAAACCAACAGAATGTGCCAGGGCAACAGCAAAATGTGCAGCAGCAACAACAAATTGTGGAGCAACAACAACAAAATGCTCAACAACAGCAACAAAATGAGATGCAACAACATGACGAAGAAGCATCAACCAATGAACAAGCTACTATGTCTAATTTGATATATCGGGAGAAACGAAGGCTTGAACAAGCTGAACTTCGACTTAAATTTCCTGATCGTAAGCGGCGTGGGCCTACTAGGGGTAAGAAATATGCAAGTAGAGTGTGAAATTCTAATTCTGAAGAAAAGATTAAGATCAATTTCATGGATGAGCTTCGACGTGTGGTTGGCGAAAAGGCTGATGAATTCACATGTGACTGTAGCAATTGGGTGAAAGAATTTTGTCCCCTTAAATCTTTGTATGTTTTATAACTAACAAGCTTTTTTAATATATGATCCTATAATTATATTTCATGACTCTAACTATACATTCATGCAGATTTTGGTCTAAGATGGATTCAGGTGCAAAAGAAAGGTTATATAAAAAGATCACGGTAAGTTTTAAGTATGTAACACCAGTAAAATGTATGATAGAATTGAGCATGCATGGATATTCATTTTAATTCAAGTTTGATAACTAGTTTATAGAGTAAATATGATTTACCTGATATGGTTGCTGGTGCTAATGTTACTGAAGCGTTAAGCTTTCAGTGCTCCATGTTGTACAAACATTGGAGATTTAGGCTTAAAGAGCAATACTTTAGAAACAAGCCAGTTACAGATGCTATAAACAGTAGACCTGATACTATTGACGCTAACCAATGGACATGGCTAGTTTGTGAGTATTGGAATGATGAGAAGCAAAAGGTAAAATTCTATTTAATTTTATTACTTAATCGTTAACTGAGGTTGTATTTCCTTATTAACAACGAGTGCTTTGCTTATTTTCTTGTGGCTTGTAGCGTATTAGTAAAGTTAACACGGAAAATAAGCTTAAGCAAACTGAAACTCCTGCAAATGGTGCAAAGTCTACCGCAAGAATTTTCCATGAATTGGTACGACTTCTATATTTTTTCATTGATTTATATAATAATTTGTTTAAAGTGGTGCATGTCTGCTTTTGGAAAATCTCAGAAAAAGTTTATAAACTAACTTATGCTTAATGGAAAATGAATTATTTCATGGTAGATAAGTTCTGCTAGATTTTGGACTGTTACTATTATTTGAGCACTGATCACATTTCATTGTATAATTTGTCATTGCTTATCAACAATGCAGATGAATGTGCAACAAACTCAAGGTAGTCAAGAACATGAAGGATCATCAGATAATTCTCTTGAAACTCAGCAGGATCCTCTATACATCACCTTATTTGAGAAAACTAAAAAGTACTTAATGTTCCCTTGGTGGTTTTTTTTAGTATCTTTTTATATAAGTTTTTTTTAATTATATAATAGATTGAATTGAGTTGTTTCTTGTTGTGCATGAATTAATATTTTAGGAATAAAGATAGGGGATTTGAACCTAATGTTGAAAAAGACTATGAAGCACTTAGAAACCTTCATGAAAAAGAAGTGGAGGAGCATGGTGAAGATACACTAAGTGTCAAAGCAACATACATGGAGGTTTTCAAACCAAAGTCTTGGTATGTTAAGGGACATGGTCCTGGAGCTCGTCCACCAAAGAAAAGAAGAGTTGAAGGAGAAACTGATGAAGTTAGAGTGGCATTATCAGTTAAGATTCAACAATTAAAAAAGGATGCCGCAACACGTGAGGGTGCACTTGTATCTCAAATTGAATCTCTGAAGGAATCTACTGAAGAGCTTAAAACCTCAAATTAAGAGCTTATAGCATCAAATGATGAGCTTAAAGCGACTGTATCTAGAATCAACATAGAAGCTCAAAAACGTGAAAAGAAGCTCAGAGACGATATGATGAAAATGTTTGAACAACTTAGGTATGACACTTTCTCATCTTGTATTTGAGATATATTTTTTTAGTTATAATCAAAACAATATGTTGTTGCGTGTTGTTGTTGTCATGGTTCTTGGTAGTGTCTAGTAGCTTTTTATGAAGTTTATGAAGCAAGCATACTGAATATTTGGATGGAGTATGCAATGAAATAGAATTCACTTCTATAAACATGTAACATACGTTCTTCATCAGGCCTTTTGTGGGCTCTTTCAGGTGTTGACTCTCTATCTACTACGTCTATGATGTCTATCATCATCCCCATCACTCTTTGTCTCTGTAGAGCCTGATTGTTTATGTAGTTTTGAGCTTTTTCTTACATCCTTTTTAGCACGTGTCTTATCCTTTTATGGAGGCTGCTTCATTTTTCTTTGCAATGACACATTTATCTTTATACCTATTAAATTCATCATAATTCTTTTCTCCATAAGGACTCTTTCCAACATCAAATTTGTCATCTTTAATTTATTGTGGCGACATTCATGAGCTGACTCTACAACTCCAGTCTGCCTACTTGAGCTTATATTCTTGTGTTTATGGTATTTGTCACTTATTCCTCCCTCTACAGTCTCGCCTTTGGAAGAAGTAGCATCAACTTTTCTACTTTTGTTGTCTTGGTCTATAAACAATCTCTCTCTTGCCCTCTTTTTTTAGCTTCTCTTTATGGCAGCTACATATCCCTGACCATCACTGCTCCCCTCTGATATATCAAAACGAGAATCTTGATAGGTTCTTCTTTCTTCTTGCATCTCCCTGCCATCTCTTCTGTGCAGATTATGCCTTCCGCGCCTTCTCCTGTAATCATCGTCCTCATCAGATAAGGCTTAGAACATAAGACTAGAGCCACAGCCACTTCTGCAGTACCTTAAGGATTATATATAGTTCTCCTTATATGCGTAAATGATGTATTCGTTAATCAAACCTTCCAAAATGTGATTATATAGAGTTCGATTTAACAAAATTCTAGTTATTACTATAGGATTGATCTAATTATATGTGAAAACCAAGGACCCTTAAACATTTTTTAAGAGGTCCACACGCTGAGTGCTAAGATCGTTAATGCATATGATGTACATATTTAACAAACTCCTGTTAGAATTTCAATGCATTTGCGAGCTTAATGGAGGAATAAAGGGAGATAATTTAGTTTTGAGAGTGATGGGCAAAAAAACATTGTTAGTATGCATGGATGGTAAATTACCATTGGTAATATAGCATAAAATGATTCTTAATACGGAGGTCATTTTTATGAGCCAAACTATGCAATCTGAAGTTGTTGTTTAACAGGAAACTTGAATAAATTTACTATATGTCAATAATCTAAAGAACAAAAGTGTTCTTTAAATTAAAGTTTCATTTGAGATTTTGAGCATGATTTATATTCTAAAATTTTGGATGCTCTCAATAATTATTTTGATGTTACTAACTTATGTTTCACTTACATAGGAATAACATGGGCTAGCAATGAAAGATGGATGATCGCAACTATTGAAGGTGATATATATGAGCAGCGTTGAGAAGGGGTCGATGTAATTAAGTCTGTAATTAGTGTTATGTTATTTAATTTTTAAAGGATCATGTACCTTGTTGACAAAGTGGGATTATCTTATAATTTACACATTTTCTTAGTATGTTATTTATAAATTAAATTTATTTCATATAGTCTTTATTCAAAATGTTTGGTTTTTTAATATATTTTCAGATTAGTTTGTTTTTTAATATGGACAATGAGTAACTTCGATGCACAAAGTACTATGGGCAACGACATAACACGTATTGGGGAAAAGATGGGTGTCAAATAAGTTCGTTGCCCAAAACATTATGGGCAACGAAAAATACTTTGTCGCCCAACGTATTAAAGATAGGGCAACGAAATTGTTCGTCGCCCAAAATATTATGGGCGACGAAATGAACAGCACATAGGCAACTAACTTGATCGTTGCACAAAATAACCTTTGTGCAACGAAATACAAATTCGTCACCCAATATGTAATGGGCTTCGACCTTTGGACATCGGACCCATGTCTAGACCGAATTCGTCGCCCAAGACTTTGGGCGACGAGATATTGGTTTTGGGCTTCGAGTTTAGTCGTTGCCCAAAGTCGAATTTCATGTAGTGGATGTGGCGTTGGAGTATTACTAGTATCACCTAAAGAAGAGCATGTTCCAATCTCCATAAAGCTTGATTTTGACATTACCAACAACGCTGTTGAATACAAAGCGTGCGTGGTAGACCTTGAAACAGCTTTGGCATTGGGAGTAAAAAAGTTACGGATATTCGGAGACTCTTCATTGATCATCAATCAAATCTCCAAAAGGTAAAAATTAAGGAGCAAAAGTCTAGCCCCTTACCAAACTTATCTGGAAACCCTAACTAATCAGTTACAGAAGGTAGAATACACATATCTACCTAGAGAAGAAAATCAATTTGTTGATGCCTTGTCAAGACTAGCCTTAATGGTTAGGATTCCTACGGAAATCGAGCAAATGCCTCTAACTATGGAAAAAAGGCATTAGCCGGCCTATATTCAAGCTATAGAGGATGATGAAGTGACCCATGAAGAAGAAGAAGAAGAACCGTGGTATACGGATATACTCAATTATGTCACCAAAGGAGAATACCCTCCCCACGTTGACAAAAGAGCAAAACGAGCATTAAGACTCTTGGCTTCCCAATACGTACTCATAGACAACGAGCTATACAAAAGGGTACTTAAGGGTCGAGCTCTCTTGTGTGTAGGAAAAAGGGATGCTCAAACAACAATGAGGATAGTCCACGAAGGAATTTGTGGAACTCACGTAAATGGCAAAATGTTAGTCCCAAAAGATAATGCGAGAAGGATACTATTGAACTACAATGAATAGGGATTGCCATCAATACGTAAAAAGATGCCCTAAGTGCCAAATCTACGCTAATTTACAACATGTTCCTCAATCTTTTCTCTACACCCACACGTCGCCATGGCCATTTTCCACATGGGGAATCAACATCATCGGCAAAATCACCCCCCAGGAACAGGAGGTCACGAATATATTTTAGTGGCAATTGATTACTTCACAAAGTGGGTCGAAGCACAGTCGTACGCCAAAATAACTGCGAAACATGTAGCACTCTTCATCGAAAGAAATATTATTTGTCAATATGGAGTCCCACATGAAATGATAAGTGACAATGGAACTCACTTTCAAACCGAGTGTGAAGAATTGCTACAAAAATATGGTATTCAACATCATCATTCTTCTCCTTATAGACCTCAGGCAAATGGAGCAGTCGAAGCAACTTATAAAAATTTAAAGACTATCATCGAGAAGATGACGGAAAATTACAAGGATTGGCCTGACAAACTTCACTTCGCATTGTGGGGTTATCGCACGTCAATTCGCACATCAATAGGAAATACGTCATTTTCCTTGGTTTATGGAATGGATGTCGTACAAACTGTCGAGCTATAGATTCCATCTCTACGCATCGCATTAGAAAGCAAACTCGATGAAGTAGAATGGACTAGGGCAAGATATGAGGAGCTAATTCTACTTGATGAAAAACGACTAGAAGCTCTACATCATGCACAATGTTACCAAACTCGAATGGCTAGGCATTTTAATAAGAAGGTCAAGACAAGAAACATCAAAGTAGGATATTTGGTGTTAAAAGCATTAAGGAAAAATGTTTTAGATCCAAGGGGAAAATTCAGACCTAATTGGTCTAGGCCCTACATTGTCAAAACATTCCTGTCAGGAGGTGCAGCAAAAATAACTGATATGGATGGCAATGAGTTCTCGAACATGACAAATCTTGACCAACTTAAAAAATACTACCCATAATCGCTTGAGTAGGACACTCAAGAGAGCTACGTTTAGCCTGATTCCTTAAGAAAGGATACGTAGGCAATCCTTTACGGGTGCGACCACTTTATTTTTTTTTCAAACCTCGCATCCCAGACTTAATAAAAAATTCAACAGATTATTGACGAAACATTGGCGTCATAGAAAAAACTCTAGCGCCAGCCGATAAACCTTAGCGCCAAACGACAATCCCTGTCGCCTGACGCCAGACTGCCGCAGCTGGCGCCAGTCGCAAGATTGCGGCGCCAACTTTTTGTAAAGTATCTGGGAATATTTCGGTGCTTTTCGGAAAATTTTCGACTTCCGTACTCTAAAATTTTTTTGGAAAATTAAAATTTTTGGTTTTAATTGCTTTAATAAATTAAATTTAAAGTAAATAATTTAATTAAAAAGCTGGAATTTCATTAATAAAATAAATTACATTATTGATGGAATTTAAATAAAGCTTAAATAAATTAACTAAGTCTAATAATTGAAAGTTAAACAATGCTCTAATCTTTCTTCTCTTTCTTTCCCTCTTTCAATTCTTATCTGCGTCTTCTTCTTTACCATAACCTTAGCTAGTAGGCATCCTTTAGAGGACCTACATTTAATTTTGGAGTAAATGGTTTCTCCTTTAGCTAGGACCCCATGCTTCTTTTCTATCCAAGCCTTCTTCTCTGTAGTGTTAGCTTTCCTTTTTCCTTTATCTTTCGCAGAACTTTTCTTCCTAGGCATTCTGGGTGTTTCGAACTCAACTCTTTCACCCAAGCTGTTTTGGGTGTTTTTGTCCCTTGGGAGAGTTACAACACGAAGACTGATCCGCAGTGAGCTGTACCTGCAAAACAAACGGAGACACCGGTTGGGTGGTGCTCCGCCTCCGACGCACAAGTCAGTAACTTGAAACGGAATAGAGAGAACGGAAATTTAGGTGGGTATCTGCTCGGATTCCAAGCTCAGGTCTTTCTCTGATGTAAGAGAATAAGGGTGTAATTAATGATTCAATGTGTCCCCCAAAGTGGGGAAATATCTCCCTATTTATAGGGTCGTTGGAAAATGCGCCTCTATCTAGGTCACTTGACCTAGATTTTAGTGGGCTGCGTCGTTTTACGGTGTGCTTAGGAATCTGGGCCTTTGAAGGCCGCCATTTTGGAAACATATCTGAGGGAGCCAAGTGTCAAGAGGATGTTGGGCCACATGGGCCATCCTAAGCTCAACATGTGGCGACCTCTCATTGGTTCACGTGTCTAGGGTAAAAATACCCTAAACATTTGCCCCTCACAGGTCGCACGTGCATGTCACGTGGGGCCTGTGACACGTGTCCACCTCTCATAGGTGAGCAGTAACGGGGTAAAATTTTGAATTTCAAATCAAAATTTTCCCCCCACTTTTACTTTCTAAAAATAGAAAGTTACCTCCCCTCCTTTTCACACTTTACATTTACATTGACTTTTTAGAGAGAGAAAAAAAGAGATTCTAGAGAGATTTTTCTCTGCTCCCGCCTGCATAATCAGCGAGTTTTCAAGCTTCCGAGTGCTAGAAGTTCATCACCCGGTTCACCGGCTGTAGCGGTTTTCAGATTTTCCAGAGTTAAAGCAAGGTAACCGCCTGTACCATTTTAGCTTTTCTCCTTTTCAATTTTCATACCGTTTTTCGCCTGTATACCCGGCTTTCATAATAGAACATAAATGAGTTCCTAATCCACCCACTCGGCACTGCCTAGGACACTCAGCCGATCCCCAGGAACGGCTGAGTCTAGAACACAGGGTGCCTCTTCTGGACTGTCGGAACCAATATGCTCATCTTCGAATTCCTCCCTCTCTGTGTCTGTGCAGGACACAATGGCCAGAACGAAACAAACGACCAGGCGGTCTAAGAGCCGGCGCACCATGAGAGTGCTTGCCGATGAGGTTTTCCCGGAAGGGGATCCGAGGAATTTGGAGGAGAGCGGATCTGACGAGGAGGCTCCCTCTACCTCCGGGAGCTCGGGAGTAAGAGAGGTGGGCGGCGAAGGAGCCGCCTCCTCAAATGAAGCCGGCGACGCTGAAGCCGGCCATGGACCAAGAGCGGAATCTTCCGGCTCTGACCAAGGAGATTTCGCGGCTGACTATCAGCAGCGCCCAAAGTTGCTGACCATCCCAACCCCAAAAGAACCTGGATGGTGCCGAGTAACATTGCCCTTCTTAATAGCGGGTTTAGGGCTTTTAAAGAGAAACATCCATTTGGAAAGGGTTGGGAAGTTATTGTCCCTCCGGCTGATGCTGTGATGGCCTTGGGGGATGAAATTGACCATGCAAATGACTACTTCATCTGCTATGAGGCGGTAATAGAAGTCGGCCTCCAGTTCCCCCTCCACCCCGGGATTAGGAAAATCCTTAAGGGGTATGATCTGGGGGTTTGGCAAGCTCACCCCTAACTCGTGGGTGAACATATTAAGTTACATTGCCGCCTGCGAGTTCCAAAACTTGAACCCCAGCTTCTCTGCCTTCGCTCATATGCACTACTTGAGCAAGGCTCCAGGCGGCCATGGGGCATGGTATACGCTAACTACCCTGCCCCAATATCTAATGACTTTGGACAAAGTGTCCAAGTGGTACGGGTGGAAGGACAAGTTCTATTTGATTTCCTCTCCAACCCTAAGACACAACCGGACACTACGCCAGTACAATACTGAGCCGACTCTTCTTGGACGTAAATGCCCTCTCCCGGAACTATCTACTAAAGCCCGGGAGCAAATCATGGAGCCAGGATTTTTTGAGACAACAACTGAGCCCATGGGGGCTGGGACTCACATCATAGTTCCCAAGAACTGGATCCCCCATCCGGACTTCTTCAAAGATGAGTGCTTCTTGTCCGCCTGCGGACTGAGTACGATGTTTCCCAAGGGTAGAATACTTCTCATCCGGAATGATTGTCATTTTATTTTTATTGCAAACTTGCCTTAATTCTTTCTAACTTGACATTATTGTTTTTGCAGAAGAAGCCCTGAGGATGGTTGACCAGAATAAGACTCCTGCTAAATTTGCGGCGCTACTGCGCAAGGAGGCGGCCCTTGTCAAAAAGGCAGTCGTCAAGGCTACAAAGAAAGGCGGGGTAAGACCACCTGACTTTATGTTTGCATATATATATATATATATATATATATATATATATATATATATATATATATATATATATATATATATATATTTTAACATACCGGTTGGGTATACTTATATTTTGCTTCTTTCTCAGGAGTCCGCCAAGAGAATCCCTCGATTATTCTCCAAGATTCTCAAGAGGCATGGAGATGATTTGGAGAAGGCTCCGGCTGCCAAAGCCGCAAGGAAGGATCCCCCCCAGAAGCAAAGTTCTGCCCAATCTTGTCGTCCAACGACTGGGGGCAAATCCCCTGCTGTTTTGAAGAAACTGAGTGAAAGCTCAGAACAACAGAAAGCGCCGGAGGCCTCTATGGCTTCGAAGGGTGGCGAGCCACCTAAGGTTGCAGGCGGTGCGGCAACCGCTGGGGGGGAGGACAAGCCAGAGACCCATCTGGAAGTTCACGGTAAGGAATGAATTGAAATACCTTGGCCACTTAATTTTATGAGAATTAAGACTAAGGTTGATTCTTCAAAAGGGTCAGCCAGCAGCCGGCAACGAATTTATGCCAGCTACGCTGCTTCTATCTCAGAAAGAACTACTTTTGATGCAGATCTGTTTCCTAACCCGCCGGATCTCGCCAGCTTCGCGAAACGAATGGTGAGGACCCTCACCCGGTTTGAGAAGGCCTCAATACCTGATCTGCAGGTCGTGGATTTTGACCGGATAATGGGCTCTCTGGCTGAGGTACATGATTCCTCTACCTTGATGTCTTTAATCTTTATTCTGACTAACTCATAAACCGACCGTTATTGATTCAGGCCATGGTGAGAGTGGACAGTCTCCGGGGCCCCTTCAGGCGGAAACAGGAAGAGGTAAATGACGCCAAACGGAGGGCCCTAGAAAACCTCAACTTTGCTGAACATTCTGATTATATGTGTAATTTAAAGATTAAAGTAGTAGAGTTGAAATAGGAGGAACTGATCCGGAGTTTAACGGGTGCAAACGATGAAGCTAACAGCCGGGCTAATGACCTTGACAAGCAGCTGAAGGATGCCAAGTCTGATCTCAAGGCATTAGAGGATGCTGACAAAGAGAATTCCCAACTCCGGACTGACAATGATCGCCCGAAGCTCGAGCTCATGACCCTGCGCAACAAGCAGGCGGATGAGCTGGCCAAGGAGCAAACCTGGCTGACCGAGGAGAATGAGCGGGACAACTTGGCCCGGCTGAAGATCACCTGGGGCCTCCTTTACCAAGAAATTGACTTTGAGGTCTATAAGCTGAGGTATGATTATGCCACTAAGGTGTATGATGCCCAGCAATTGGGTGATGCTCCTCCGCCTCGCTTCCAAGACTGGCTGCTGAGCAGGGATATGAAGTTTCGGATGATGAGGAGTCGGCGGATGATCATCAAGAGGGCCAAGCCAGCCAAACTCTGCCGGAGAAGACTCCGCCTCAGCCTTAGGCGAGCCTCCCACCTTTCTGCGGCAATATGCCAATCAATGTTGTTTACCGGCTTGCATGCCGTGTTTTGTTTTATCTTTTTTGGGGTTGGATTAACATTTCCACTTTCTTTCTTCATCGAATGTGTCCGGTTAACAATTATTCTGGCCTTTGTGCCATTTCAATATAAATGAAGTATTCCGACTTAGTCGGATTTTATATACGTCTTGAGTTTTTTCGATTTGAATTTTTATTCCTCTGTTTACAATTCTATAGTATTTTGCCTAACTTAAAAAAGCAGCCGGCAATTTGCAATCCGGGTGCTCTTGCCCCTGGGCGGCTGTGTGATTGGTTTTATGTCAGGCTGATTGATTGGCTTGAAAACACTTGATACTTGGAGAAGTATGGAGTGTTTTTAGGCCAATCAATCACAATGGTGATTGCCCCAAACCAAGTGCACAGCCGGCCATAAAAGCGGGTGCTTTGAGCTTCTTACCCAGACGGTTATATTCCGTCTGGGGTTAACGCGTAGCCATTACACAATCCTTTGCCCCAATAGGGGAAGTGAGTGCAACTTTGGAATAAATAACCCAAGAATCTCTATCAATGACCGACTGATGCCTATGGGCATCCGGTATCTGGAAACTTATTCGTTCTTCCTAGGTTATTTTGGTCAGACGGCTATGAGTTGACCAATTTGGTCGTTCAATTTTTGCCGTCTACATGGGTAGAACCGACAAATAGTCCGTTCTCTGCGAAAATTGCACCCGGAGGGGTGTCGCTGGACGCCTTTGTCCATGTTGGGACAGGCGATTTTATAAAATGAGCAACCATCCGGCCATTTTGGCCTTTGGCCTTGTTTGAGACCGGTTGTATAGCCACTAAACGTTTTTGCGCTTAGTTTTTAGTCAGAGTATTGAATTTACACTAAGTATTGAACTTAGTTTTTAAAGCAAACGAGTCTGTCTTGGTATTACCCAGACGGACTGGCAAATATTTGATCATACTAAGTATCAAACTTAGTTAGATAAATAGAGAATCCGTCTGAGTATTACCCAGGGAGATAGTCAGGCAGTTGAATAAACAAAGTATTAAACTTAAATAAACAAGAGATCCGAGTATTACCCAGGCGGATAAACAAATGTAACCTTCACTAAGTGTCTAACTTAGTTAGGTAGATGGGGAATCCGCCTGGATATTACCCGGAAGGATAATCAAACGATAACTCAATTTTGCAAACAAAGTCTGAATCTTCATTAATTGACTCACTTTTTACAAAAAGTTTACATTCTCAGAAGTAGTACTTTTTTAGATTGTCTACATTCCAAGTTCTACGCAGGCGCCTGCCTTCTGGAGTTTCCAGGCGGTAGGTGTCATCCATTACTTCTTCATAGATCCGGTAGGGGCCTTCCCAATTTAAAGTTAGCTTTCCCAGCTCATTGGCCCTACCGGTTGCCTCCATTTTCCGTAACACTAAGTCGTCAACTTTCAAAGGACACTTGTGCACTCTCTTGTTATAGGCTCTGGTCATCCTCAGACGGTATATCTCATGGCGCAGGACAGCATTGCCCCTACGCTCCGGGAGGGAGTCCAATGCCAGCCGCATGGCCTCCCAATTTGCCTCTTCATCATAGACAAAAACTTTGAGAGTCGGCTCATAATGCTCAATAGGCAAAACGGCTTCAGCACCGTATACCATGAGAAATGGGGTTTCGCCGGTTGCCCCCTTCGCTGTTGTCCGGATGGCCCACAGGACATGGATTAATTCCTCTGCCCATAAGCCACCGGCTCTTTCTATTTTCTTTTTGATGCCGTCTGAGATGAGTTTGTTGAAGGCTTCAACTTGGCCGTTTGCTTAGGGCCGGCCAACAGATGCAAAATAGCTTGAGATCCCCTGATCTCCCAACCAAGTTTTTAGCTGAGGCGTCTCAAACTGAGGACCATTATCAAACATCATAGACATAGGTACCCCGTACCGGGTGATAATGTTCTTCCAAATGAAGGAAATTACGTCTGAGGTCTTGATGTTTTTGACCGCCTTAGCCTCCACCCACTTGGTGAAGTAATCCACAGCCACCAAGATGTAGCGCTTTCCGACTAGAGCAGGCGTGTAAGGACCTAGAATGTCCATTCCCCATTTTGCAAACGGGATTGGGTTGTGGATGGCCGTCAGATCAGTAGCCGGTCGGTGAATAAGTTTGCCAAATTTTTGGCACTTGTCACATTTCTTCACCAACTCTTTGGCGTCTGCCTCAAGAGTGGGCCAAAAGTAATGTCGTCTGGCTCTTACGGCTAGGGACTTGCCGCCTATATGAGAGGCGCAGAATCCCGAGTGTAAGTCTTTGAGAACTTCCTTCCCCTTTTCTGGGGTGACACACTTCAACAGGGGTTTAAGAAATCCTGCTTTGAAGAGTTCTCCATTTTTCAACTCGAAGCTTGTGGCTCGCTTTTTCAGGACGGCTGCTTCCTGTGGTGAATCAGGGAGCGTGCCGTCTGAAAGGTAAGCCCGGATGGCATCCATCCAAGTGGAGCCTCGGTCTAAGGTTCCAATGGGCTCTTCATGTATGCTTCTTTTTTCAAGAACTTCCCAAAAAACTGACCGAGGAGTACCACAGCAGGCGGATGAAGCTAATTTGGACAAGGCATCCGCCTGTTTGTTATCAGACCTGGGCACTTGATTCAGACGGAATTCCTCAAGTGCCCCAGTCTCTTCCTTGACTGCCTGAAGATATTTCATCATAGCCGGATGAGTTGCCTCATATGTTCCCTCATACTGGCTAACGACCAACTGTGAATCAGAATAGGCGTCAAACTTCATTGCTCCTGCCGCCTTACACATGCGGATTCCAGCTAGCAGGGCTTCATATTCTGCCTCATTATTTGAGGCTTGAAAATTAAACCGCAGTGCATATTCAAATTTGTCCCCCTCTGGGGACTCATATATAATTCCTGCACCACATCTGTTCTTTGTTGAGCTTCTGTCTACATACACTTTCCAAACGCCTGACCTTTTACTGCTTTCCAAACGTCAAGATTTTCCGATTGCACCGGTCGGGCCATTTCAACAATGAAGTCGGCAAACGCCTGACCTTTCACTGCTTTCCTAGGTTCAAAAGTGATTTCAAGACTTTGCATTTCAATAGTCCATTTCAACATTCTTCCGGATGACTCCAGGGTAGACATTGGCCGCTTGAGGGGCTGGTCGGTGTAGATTACCACCGGATGGGCCATGAAGTATGGCTTCAATTTCTTGAAAGCCATATACAGGGCAAGGCCAAATTTTTCTACCATTGGGTGCCGGAGCTTAGCATTTTTTAAGACATGGCTAATGAAATAGACCGGAAGCTGAACACCGTCTCTCTCAGCAAGGAGAACGGCACTGAGGGAATGATCTGAGATAGCTAAGTACATGTATAACACCTCCCTAGGCAATGGACTAACAAATCTTGGCAAAGAGTGGAGGTGTTCTTTCAGCCGTTGAAAGGCCGCCTCAGCCTCATCCCCCCATTCAAATCTGGTTTTCTTCCTGATTGCCTGGATGAAGTAAAGGCATTTGTCACCTGACCGGCTGAGGAATCTCCCAGAGCGGTCAGGCAACCGGTTAGTCTCAGTGCTTCCTTGACAGTGCGGGGTGACTTCATGTCAATCACCGCCTGTATCTTCTCAAGGTTAGCCTCTATCCCCCTTTGATCAATCAGGAATCCGAGAAACTTCCCAGACTCAACACCAAAGACGCATTTCTTAGGATTTAACATGACCTTATGTCGCCTGAGTGTGGTGAAGGTTTCTCGGAGATCAGCAAGGTGATCCGTCTGCTGTTTGGATTTAACTATCATGTCATAAATGTATGCCTCTACATTCCTCCCAATTTGATTAACAAAGACAGTGTTAATCATCCGTTGGAATGTAGCCGGCGCATTTTTTAAGCCAAACGGCATCACCGTGTAACAGAATAGCCCCTGATCAGTGACGAAGGCCGTCTTTTCTTGATCTTTCTTCCACAGGGGTATCTGATGGAAGCCGGAGTAGGCGTCCATGAAACTCATCAAGGCGTGACCGGCTGTAGAGTCGACCAGACTGTCGATCTTTGGAAGCGGATAACTGTCCTTTGGACACGCCTTGTTGAGATCTGTGTAATCAACACACATGCGCCAGGTCCCATTCGGTTTCTTAACCAGGACCACATTGGCCACCCAGTCGGGAAAATTACAAGGTCGAATGAACCTGGCGTCTAGCAGCTTTTTGACTTCGGTAGCTGCCGCCTGACTTCTTTCCTCGCCGTGGTTTCTTTTCTTTTGCCGGATGGGCTTCTTTTTGGGGTCCACGGCGAGTTTGTGGACAGCGAGATCCGGGCTGACGCCTGGCATCTCTTCCACTTCAAAGGCAAAGATGTCTTTGAATTCCTTCAGCAGAAGGTGCAAGTTTGCACCCAAAGTAGAATGAGCAACCGTCCCAACCTTAACAGTACGTTCTGGACGGATGTTATCCAGGACAAGATCAATGCTTTCGCCAGTCGGTTGGGGACGGAGCTCATCTGACCGCTCACCGGTCAGTGATTGCTATTTTTTCTCCTTCTTCACCTCCACCAGCAGAGGTGCCTTTCTTTTCTTACCGGCTGCTGGTGGGGCGGATGCTGGATCGGCATCCTTGACATTGTCAAGGTCTATTGGTTCCTGGACACTTGGGGTTACAGTGTCCCTGACGGCTGAGAGGTAGCACTCCCGAGCCGTCTTCTGATCCCCATTCAGGGAACCAACAGTGCCATCATCCTTCTCATACTTGATGAGCATGAGAGATGGGATGATTACTACCTTGGCTACGTTGAGGGTTGGCCGGCCTAAAATAATGTTGTAGGCGGTCAACTCCTCAACGACCAAGAATCTGACGATAATATGTCGTCCCTGGCCTTTCTCCCCCAGCCAGATGGGTAAATCAATTCTTCCAGCTGGGTAGACCATCCCACCCCCAAAACCAACCAAGGGGTGGGTGACCGGAAGCATGCTGCTGATATTGTATTTCAGCTTCTGCAAGCACCGGAGGCTGATGATGTCTGATGAGCAGCCAGTGTCAATAAGGATTCGTCCAACCAGCTGGTTGGCAACCTTACATTCAATGACCACCGGGTCATCATGCGGGCGGCGGACGCTGCCCCTGTCCTTCTCAGTGATTAAGACGTCTGGGAAGGAGGAGCTGACTTCTGCCTGCTCATCATCATCTTTGTCCATCTTTAGAAGATGGCTCTTGGTGCCCCTGATGGTAGGGCCGCCACAGGAAAACCCGCTTGCTATAGTCTAGACCGGCTCCTTGTCGGTATCCGAACTACTAGCAGGCTGGGGGGTAGTCTTGGAGGACTGACCCTTGTTTTTCTTTTTTGCCCCGGCTGGGGACTTGGAAATATAGGACTTCAGCATCCCCTTGTCAGCCAGACGGTCCAACGTCCGCTGTAGGCTGAAGCAGTCGTTGGTGTCATAGCCAACTTCCTCATGATATTGGCAAAATTTATTTTTGTTCCTGGATTGAACGGAACTTTTCATTGGATTCGGCTTCTCAAGGGACAACCAGTCCTTTATCTCCATGAGGATGGAGTTGAAGTCCTTGTTAAACTCGTAATTTGGGACGTACGGTTTAAATTCTTTCTTCGTCTTCTGGGATGGCTGGTCAGAGTCACTAACCGCCCAGACCTCTTTCCTCTTCTTGCTCTCTTCTTTCTTTTTTGCCGGCTGAGAAGGCCGGTTGTCTCTCTGCTTGTCAGACTTTTTAGAGTCCGACTGGCTACCAGGCGAGCAGAGGTCGGTCGCTTGAATGTAGCTTCCCGCCTCCCTCAGGGCCGCCTGTAGGGTGAAAGCCCCTTTTCTGACTAGGTCGAACTTAAAGGTCAACCCGTCTCTCTGACCTTTAAAAAAGTCTGTAAAAGCTACCTCATCAGACAGTCCCTGAATCTGAATTTTGATCAGGTTGAACCGCCTGACATATGAGCGCAGCTCTTCTCTCTCTTCCTGCTTAACAATGCTCAAATCAAGGCTTGTTTTCTTAGCAGGGATGTTCATTGAGAATTTGGAAGCAAACAGGAAGGCAAGCTTCCTGAAGCTGTCTATGGACCCGGCTGGCAGGTTGCCAAACCATTGTTGGGCAATGCCCTTCAATGTAGCCGGGAAGCATCAACACCAAGTGGCATCATCCAACCCCTGCAGATACATAAGGTTGGTGTAAGCCATGAGGTGATCTTCCGGATTGGTGGTACCATCATAGGTACCTACCAACACATTCTTAACCTTGGCCGGGAGAGCCGCCTCGATTATCTCCCGAGTGAACGCAGAAGGTTTTTCACCGAGGCGAAGCTGCCAGTCCAATGGCTGGACATTTGGATACGCCGCCTGACCCCCAAAGAAGGCCGGCTGCATGAAGTGAGGAGGATACTGCCCGTAAGCTTGAGTAGGCACATACGGGACGGCTCCAATCATATGAGGGCCAGAATGGACGGTATTACCGCCTGTCTGGCTCTCATGCAAGGAGGGTGCACTCCTTGCAGAGATGTTGTTGAAGCTGTCTGGAAAGTTCGACGTTGAAGCCGACTCATACAGCGATTGGTTTCTCTTCCGGTTAATAATCTCCTGGGCATCAAGAGTTGAATTTTTACTTCTCACCGGCTGCAGAGGCCGGCGAGTGTTACTGGTGTTCCCTCTAGGAAGGAGAATTTTTTACCAATCAATGGTCCCGGCTGCCTTCTCCTTTGGATGGGGAGTGGGCTGCCGGTTTCTGACTGACTTCCCCTTCTCTGGAGGAGTCTTCTTCGCCGACTGACCTTTACTTGGGCCAGCCCTGGTTTTGGTGATCAGCTCTGTAATTTCACCCTTGAAACTCGTCATGAACCTCATGAGTTCGTCTCGGGTGACAGGGGCTAATCTAGCTGCCGTTTGGGTTGCTCCTTCCGGCTGCCCAGGGGGTCTACTTGGACCCGCCTGGGAAGCACCCCGCTCCAGAGTGTCTTTAGGCCGGATGCGTTTAGTTCTAAGAGAGCCGTCTCCGGCTGTAAAAGTTTTGACCTGAGGATCTTTATCCTCATGGTCTGTTAAAACTTCTGGGTCTTCACCCAGACGGTTAGGGGGTGGTACAGACTCTTGAACCATCTTCGAGGTACTCTCCCCACAGACGGCGCCAAATGTTTTGGGTGTTTTTGTCCCTTGGGAGAGTTACAACACGAAGACTGATTCGCAGTGAGTTTTACCTGCAAAACAAACGGAGACACCGGTTGGGTGGTGCTCCGCCTCCGACGCACAAGTCAGTAACTTGAAACGGAATAGAGAGAACGGAAATTTAGGTGGGTATCTGCTCGGATTCCAAGCTCAGGTCTTTCTCTGATGTAAGAGAATAAGGGTGTAATTAATGATTCAATGTGTCCCCCAAAGTGGGGAAATATCTCCCTATTTATAGGGTCGTTGGAAAATGCGCCCCTATCTAGGTCACTTGACCTAGATTTTAGTGGGCTGCGCCGTTTTACGGCGTGCTTAGGAATCTGGGCCTTTGAAGGCCGCCATTTTGGAAACAAATCTGAGGGAGCCAAGTGTCAAGAGGATGTTGAGCCACATGGGCCATCCTAAGCTCGACACGTGGCGACCCCTCATTGGTCCACGTGTCTAGGGTAAAAATACCCTAAACACAAGCGTTCCTTAACAGGAATCACTTTATCACCTAGACGACTCTTCACATCAGTTTTACTTTGATTTTTTTCAAGTCCTTTGAAGGTTTCTTCAGAAGCCACCTTTTCACGTCATTGGGCAAGGAAGGAGGAACCTTTTGGGTAATCACTTCCCATAAAGGTCTAGCGCTCCAATAATTATCAAATTTGTCTACTTCCTGAGAGACAGGGAACTCATAGGGACGACGAAGATCCCCGGAAGGAATTGTTTGAAGTAGTCCGTACTGCCTTTTAACCCCGCAGGGATAATAAAAAGTCATTCGGGACAAGCTTGGAAGACGGCAGAAAGGCTGCTTGTTGACACCAACCATGTTTTCTATTTTCCACCAAGGGATGACCCACTTGATGGCAAAATTGCAAGACTCAAAGACCTTCTTCCATTCGTGGCGCCCCATCTTAGAGAAGCGTTTCTTCCTTCTCACAAAGCAGTTTGGAGTGTACTTCTCAATATTGTCTGGAGGGCTTATTAATTCCATTCTTTCCATTAGCCACATCTTTAAAAAAAAAAATCAATGTAAATAAATTATTATTACTATACAAAAATATATTTTTGATTTCTATAATTAAAAATATTATTTTTCTACCTGTAATAAAATTGGAGAGCCTCGGAAAGTTGCTTTTGGATTCTTCTTTAATTCATCAAGACTAAGCATAGTCTCTCCAACTATTAATGGCATTGGATTTCTCCCAGATTCAATCTGCTCTAATATAATGGATATAATAGCTTGACCCTCATTAGTTTTACCACTAGTGAGAAAATATTGATTAAGCATGCAGAAAAGAAAAGCCCTTCTTCTATAAACATGAAAAGACTCATAATAAGGTCTATCAAAATAATGGCGAGCAAATTCCTTCAAATTAAGTATGCTACCATCTACTATTTTTGTTAGATCTTTGTCTTTTAAGTTGAAGAAGCGTTCAAAATCCTTATAATAATATTCGTTTATTCAAGGGATTACTACAAGATCTAATGCAGGGAAGCCTAAAATAGCACCGAATTCTTCCGGTAAAGGGCTAATTTAATCATACCCTAATCTAAAACAATGAGTATCCACATCCCAATATTCTAGGGAAGTATGAATAAAGTCTAAATCAAGATCTACCCCTTTGACACCATAAATACCCCCCATGTGAAAAACATCTAACTCTTTTCTCTCCTAGGCAGTAAGAGACCGACACCATTCAGTAGTGAAGTTCGTTAAACTTTTAGAAACTAGAGACATGATTGTTATTTTTTCTAAAAGCTAAGAATATATTTAATCTGCTGAAATTATGAAGAAAATCGGTTGGGCAGGGGGCTATTTATACACAAAATCGGCGCAGTTTTAATCCGGGAAGGATTCGGAGTCAGCGCTTATCAGCGCCAGACGTCAAACATTGGCGCCTGACGCCAGAACCTGGCGCCAAACGCTAAGTGTAGCGCCTGACGCTACATCAAAACGCGTGACCCAGGTGGCGCTAACGTGTCTTATTATACGAGCTTTCCAATAACCGCGTTTTTTGGCCTGATTCGAGTCTGACCAATGACTTTACGGTCTTTTTATTTCTAAATTATATTTATTTCTTATTCTTAATTAATATAACTATTATATGAACTATATTATTTTTTCAGATTTTATTTTAGCTCCACTTTCAAGTTTTTATAAATCCAATATTTTTTTACTTTTTTTTTCATTTTTTCTTTTTGGGGGAGAAAGTCGGATACCCTCCATCAATAATAAAAATGACGGAATTTTTTGAAACATGATAAATGCTGAATAAACTCACAGTAATATGTATATACAAGCGTGTCTAGATAATGAGTCTAATTAAAGGCAAAGTTCTATACAAAGTCAAAATAAAATAATAAAAAGCATAGGAACAAACTACGGCGCCGGGGGACGTACACCTATCATCTCATAAAACTGTACCGTACGAAGAGTAACCTCTCCACTAGCTCCGGCTCCGGCTCTAGCTCCGGTCTCCTCGGGAGGTGGAAAACTAAGCACAGGACCCGTCCACCCAAGATAAACCTGAGGCTGAGGCTACGGAGGCTGCTGCGATGACGAGTCGACCTCGTACATCCCACCACCTATAAGAGCCGAGGTAACCTCTCCCTGGCCTACCGGCGCAGCATGTGCACCCTCAGATGAAGAGCCTGAGCCCTCTACCGCCTCGGTTCAGGCACCCTAAGAACGACCGCCCCGACCACTAGAACCAGTGCGGCGACCTCTCGAGCTAGACCTCGCCGACTCCCTCCGCACCTCAAGTCTCGTACGGGTAATAGAAGGAATGGGCTGACCCTGCAAAAGAAACTAAAATCAGAAACATGCAAAATAGAAGCAGTAATGCAAAAACATAAGAAAGGAAACTACCTCCTGGACAACGTCGTCACGACAACATGTAGCCACGTTCCTCATCCGAACGAGCTGGCTCTAGAAGGCATCTATGCACCGTGCCATCGTCGTGACCACCTCGCGCGAGAACTGTCAAAAAAATAAAGTTAGTAAACATGCATAATATATATGGACAAAATTTTCAAATAACTAAGCTTACCCAAGTCTGATGGTGAGGGATCGACCGCTCCACGAAGTGCTCACCCTCAAGAGCTGGATGAATCATCTCCTCAATCGGCCCGTATGTCTCCTCATAATGAATAGACATACGGGGTGGCACGAACTCAGTAGGTTCAGCCTGACCAAAAGCAAATCGAAGTCAGTAATGCATTACTTGGGGTCTACTTAACGAAAAGTAAAAGTTAAACATCATACCGCCACCTCCTCAGCCAGTACAAGGACTGGAGCTAACAACGGCAGTAGCTCCTCCTCATAGCACTGCCTAGGGATCGTATAAGATCGCCAAGGGGTACCAGCTCTCTCTAACATGCTCACCAACCTCGCGGCATTGAACATTGACGCGGTGAAGGAGCGGGAACGACAAAGGTGTCCGAGGAATGCTGAATAGCAACCCTCTCTCCAAGATACGCGATTAATCCATATGTACCCAAGATATAGCAACACTCAGCAGTATACTGCGCGGCTAATCCAGGGACAAACCAGCCGATCCACGGCCAGTACAGCACGTTAGGCCCCTGCAAAGAACGCCTATCAGATAAGAATCTATCGAAGGTAATGCAAAGTACCCAAATATACAAAGAATCATACCGAGATGATCCAATCTCGGACGTAAGTAGTGGACATCCTAGCACGGCGGCTTCCCCAGGAAGCACTCACTTAAAACCCACGCGGCGATGGTCTCGCCGGCGCAACCGAGGAAAAGTACTCGTAGAACCAGATCTAAAAAAGGCAAAAATCATCAGCAAGTGCTAATCAAAGCTTAGATCTAAACTTTATGGGAGATAAAGTATACCTCTACGACCCTCCAAAAGCCGGATAGAGCGACGTTCCCCGTGAAGGACCGGTGTCGACAAGAGTCTCGTAACGCACGGATGAAATCATCATAGGCCAAGCTGGCCAAGTCATAAGTCTCGATCAAGTGTAGATCACGGACTGCAGGCAGGTAGTAAAGCAACACTCTACTACCCTTGTCAGGGGAGAACGTCCCTAACATCAAGATAAGTACGAAGATATGCACCCGCTGCTCTCGGGTGGTCGCATCGTCATCAAAAGCCGCTGCAAGAGTCGACCGGTGAATCCCCTTAGCGCTGAACTATGTCGACTCTACCTCAGCACGAGCCCGAACATAAATCGGACCCAAGGGCTCCTTGACCTAGGGAAAGAAGACATTGATCTCGTTGTCAAATTGCAGCGCAACTAACAAGGTAAAGTCGTATCCCCAAATCAAAAGTAATACCTAAATCCTCTAACTAATGTAGATAGGAAAGTAGGGTCGAATCCACAGAGAAACAGATCTTTCTATTTCTAATTAACTAAAATAATCTAGATTATGAAGTAACCAATATTTATATTTGAATAAGAAACTAAACTACTAAGATTTAGAATAGGGAGAACACAATATATAAAAGGATCTAGGGCATAGGTTCACCAATAAATAATACTCTAGGGTAAAACATAATAATCAATCATTGACATTGCATCAATAACATGATTAACAGGCTCTCACAATTTATTAACCAATATAGATCTAACAGGCTCTCGCAATTTACTAGATCTAAGTTCCTATTGAAAATAGCCTTTAATATCAAATTAACATCTGCTCAATTCATCAATTCAATATTGCTATACTTTTACAAGCCGCAATTGTAAAGCGTTAAAACAATTCAATAAGAAATTATCATGCAATACCAATAATCAATAATAGTCAATCATCAATACATCATTTAACCAGATTGTAAAGGGCTTTCGCTACGTATTACAATCACAGAATTAATCTACCGATATTAAATTTCATCTCTCGAATCTCGACTTAACCACTTATAAATTAACCTGCCTATTGAAACTAGACCTAAACATTAATTCTCATCTGTCGAATCTCGAATCAATATTATCAAACTCATGCATAAAAGATCAGTCCTAATCTAGTCATAGAGCATTAAATCAAACAATATGAAATTGATCTAGCATTGATAATTAACAACATAAAATTACCCCTTCATATTATTTATGGATCCCCATAAACCCTAGAAATAAAACTACTCACACATAATAGAAACTAAACTAATCAAGACAATTAGAGGAGACATGTTCAAAGAAAGAGAATAAATTACTGAAATTAAACAAAGAGTTATATAGAGAGAAAATAATACTAAGAGTTTAAGAGGAGAGAGAAAAAAGTTAGAGAGAGAAAGTCTTAGAAAAATTAAGAAAGAGTAAAAAGAAGGTAAGAAAAATACTAAATTCGTTTTGCGGAGAAGTGTTTATACTCCGTAAGAATCCTAAACTAAAACAAACTTAAACGACGTTAATCGTCTCCTAACAATAACACGCGCCCGATCGGGCCAGGCACCGCCCGATCGGGCGCACCTTTGGGCGCCAGCCTTTGCTTCCCTCGCCCGGCCGGGCGCCGACCTTTGCTTCCCCCGCCCGGCCGGGCGCGCCTCCGGGCGCCAGCCTTTTTTGCCGGGCGGCTCTCTTGGGCCCCTATTTGGACTACAATTGGGCTCCAATTCTTCAGGCCAATCTGGGTTTCCTCTTCGAGTCTTGAATACTCGGTCCAAATGCCCCGGTATCACACATAGCAAGCCCTTAATCACCGGTTCGATGGCTCTAACCGGCCTTGGGCTATAAAATCTGGTCGTGCTTCTCCAATGTTCGTGATTGCTCCAAAATATCTCGGGAAAATACTCCAAAAGTATAAATCCCTGCAAAAGTCAACCAAATCTACGAAAACACTAGAAAACACCAATTAGTAATAAAAGTGGCTCTAAAGAGCCAAAAACACTACTAATTATGACCAAGGGACGGGGGTAAATTACTATATAAAATAGACTCATCAAACTCCCCTAAGCCAAACCTTTGCTTGTCCCTAAGCAAAGATCTAATCAATAAATCAATAAATATGCTTCACCCAAAAGTAAAAATTAAGCACAAACGATCAAGGGTAAATCAAATAAACATGCTTCATAATCAACTAATCAAATCCATCTAATCACCAATCTTCCCAAACAATTGTCAAACAAAGCAAACCACAAGAGCATATAGAATTCAAGACTAGTGCTCACGCACTCAACTCTCATTTTCGTGGCGAGTAAAAGATGTACTCGACCGCTCTCCATCCATCCCCTTTATGTGAACAATGCCATCCCAACTCACACTCTCGCGTGTATAAAACAATGAACGCTCAATCCTACTAGTCGACTCGAAATATGCCAAATCATAACTTGCATTGATAAACAACACTTTCACATTCATACAATTCTATGCACAAAGGTCGAAAGGTCTTTAAATCTTTTAATGTAAGGCTAGGGTAAAGGTTAGGAATCATTTGGGAACAAGTGAGAGAAAAGCTATGCTTAAGGGAGCCAAATCCTATCAAAAACCCATGATCTAAATAAATAATGATCAACATCTCCTACATAATCAACTCTAACATCAACCAAATATACTCCAAACAATATAAACAATCCCAACACTTACAATTTCACTCATAAAAATATAATAATGAAGAAATAGAGTGAATAAACAAACTTTATTATCCAAACTTGAATTTTTCATTGAGGCTCAAATTTTTTTTTCTTTGATCAACCTCAAACTAGAACATTTGAACACTTTTCTTTTCTTTTGATGTTCACTTACTTATTTTTCACATTTTTTTTTCTTTGAACTTCTTTTTTTTTCCATGACATCATGCTTTATTTTTTTTAGTTTCTTATTCAATATTGCTATACTTTTACAAGCCGCAATTGTAAAGCGTTAAAACAATTCAATAAGAAATTATCATGCAATACCAATAATCAATAATAGTCAATCATCAATACATCATTTAACCAGATTGTAAAGGGCTTTCGCTACGTATTACAATCACAGAATTAATCTACCGGTATTAAATTTCATCTCTCAAATCTCGACTTAACCAGTGCCTGAGCCCTCTACCGCCTCGGTTCAGGCACCCTAAGAACGACCGCCCCGACCACTAGAACCAGTGCGGCGACCTCTCGAGCTAGACCTCGCCGACTCCCTCCGCACCTCAAGTCTCGTACGGGTAATAGAAGGAATGGGCTGACCCTGCAAAAGAAACTAAAATCAGAAACATGCAAAATAGAAGCAGTAATGCAAAAACATAAGAAAGGAAACTACCTCCTGGACAACGTCGTCACGACAACATGTAGCCACGTTCCTCATCCGAACGAGCTGGCTCTAGAAGGCATCTATGCACCGTGCCATCGTCGTGACCACCTCGCGCGAGAACTGTCAAAAAAATAAAGTTAGTAAACATGCATAATATATATGGACAAAATTTTCAAATAACTAAGCTTACCCAAGTCTGATGGTGAGGGATCGACCGCTCCACGAAGTGCTCACCCTCAAGAGCTGGATGAATCATCTCCTCAATCGGCCCGTATGTCTCCTCATAATGAATAGACATACGGGGTGGCACGAACTCAGTAGGTTCAGCCTGACCAAAAGCAAATCGAAGTCAGTAATGCATTACTTGGGGTCTACTTAACGAAAAGTAAAAGTTAAACATCATACCGCCACCTCCTCAGCCAGTACAAGGACTGGAGCTAACAACGGCAGTAGCTCCTCCTCATAGCACTGCCTAGGGATCGTATAAGATCGCCAAGGGGTACCAGCTCTCTCTAACATGCTCACCAACCTCGCGGCATTGAACATTGACGCGGTGAAGGAGCGGGAACGACAAAGGTGTCCGAGGAATGCTGAATAGCAACCCTCTCTCCAAGATACGCGATTACTCCATATGTACCCAAGATATAGCAACACTCAGCAGTATACTGCGCGGCTAATCCAGGGACAAACCAGCCGATCCACGGCCAGTACAGCACGTTAGGCCCCTGCAAAGAACGCCTATCAGATAAGAATCTATCGAAGGTAATGCAAAGTACCCAAATATACAAAGAATCATACCGAGATGATCCAATCTCGGACGTAAGTAGTGGACATCCTAGCACGGCGGCTTCCCCAGGAAGCACTCACTTAAAACCCACGCGGCGATGGTCTCGCCGGCTCAACCGAGGAAAAGTACTCGTAGAACCAGATCTAAAAAAGGCAAAAATCATCAGCAAGTGCTAATCAAAGCTTAGATCTAAACTTTATGGGAGATAAAGTATACCTCTACGACCCTCCAAAAGCCGGATAGAGCGACGTTCCCCGTGAAGGACCGGTGTCGACAAGAGTCTCGTAACGCACGGATGAAATCATCATAGGCCAAGCTGGCCAAGTCATAAGTCTCGATCAAGTGTAGATCACGGACTGCAGGCAGGTAGTAAAGCAACACTCTACTACCCTTGTCAGGGGAGAACGTCCCTAACATCAAGATAAGTACGAAGATATGCACCCGCTGCTCTCGGGTGGTCGCATCGTCATCAAAAGCCGCTGCAAGAGTCGACCGGTGAATCCCCTTAGCGCTGAACTATGTCGACTCTACCTCAGCACGAGCCCGAACATAAATCGGACCCAAGGGCTCCTTGACCTAGGGAAAGAAGACATTGATCTCGTTGTCAAATTGCAGCGCAACTAACAAGGTAAAGTCGTATCCCCAAATCAAAAGTAATACCTAAATCCTCTAACTAATGTAGATAGGAAAGTAGGGTCGAATCCACAGAGAAACAGATCTTTCTATTTCTAATTAACTAAAATAATCTAGATTATGAAGTAACCAATATTTATATTTGAATAAGAAACTAAACTACTAAGATTGAGAATAGGGAGAACACAATATATAAAAGGATCTAGGGCATAGGTTCACCAATAAATAATACTCTAGGGTAAAACATAATAATCAATCATTGACATTGCATCAATAACATGATTAACAGGCTCTCACAATTTATTAACCAATATAGATCTAACAGGCTCTCGCAATTTACTAGATCTAAGTTCCTATTGAAAATAGCCTTTAATATCAAATTAACATCTGCTCAATTCATCAATTCAATATTGCTATACTTTTACAAGCCGCAATTGTAAAGCGTTAAAACAATTCAATAAGAAATTATCATGCAATACCAATAATCAATAATAGTCAATCATCAATACATCATTTAACCAGATTGTAAAGGGCTTTCGCTACGTATTACAATCACAGAATTAATCTACCGATATTAAATTTCATCTCTCGAATCTCGACTTAACCACTTATAAATTAACCTGCCTATTGAAACTAGACCTAAACATTAATTCTCATCTGTCGAATCTCGAATCAATATTATCAAACTCATGCATAAAAGATCAGTCCTAATCTAGTCATAGAGCATTAAATCAAACAATATGAAATTGATCTAGCATTGATAATTAACAACATAAAATTACCCCTTCATATTATTTATGGATCCCCATAAACCCTAGAAATAAAACTACTCACACATAATAGAAACTAAACTAATCAAGACAATTAGAGGAGACATGTTCAAAGAAAGAGAATAAATTACTGAAATTAAACAAAGAGTTATATAGAGAGAAAATAATACTAAGAGTTTAAGAGGAGAGAGAAAAAAGTTAGAGAGAGAAAGTCTTAGAAAAATTAAGAAAGAGTAAAAAGAAGGTAAGAAAAATACTAAATTCGTTTTGCGGAGAAGTGTTTATACTCCGTAAGAATCCTAAACTAAAACAAACTTAAACGACGTTAATCGTCTCCTAACAATAACACGCGCCCGATCGGGCCAGGCACCGCCCGATCGGGCGCACCTTTGGGCGCCAGCCTTTGCTTCCCTCGCCCGGCCGGGCGCCGACCTTTGCTTCCCCCGCCCGGCCGGGCGCGCCTCCGGGCGCCAGCCTTTTTTGCCGGGCGGCTCTCTTGGGCCCCTATTTGGACTACAATTGGGCTCCAATTCTTCAGGCCAATCTGGGTTTCCTCTTCGAGTCTTGAATACTCGGTCCAAATGCCCCGGTATCACACATAGCAAGCCCTTAATCACCGGTTCGATGGCTCTAACCGGCCTTGGGCTATAAAATCTGGTCGTGCTTCTCCAATGTTCGTGATTGCTCCAAAATATCTCGGGAAAATACTCCAAAAGTATAAATCCCTGCAAAAGTCAACCAAATCTACGAAAACACTAGAAAACACCAATTAGTAATAAAAGTGGCTCTAAAGAGCCAAAAACACTACTAATTATGACCAAGGGACGGGGGTAAATTACTATATAAAATAGACTCATCAAACTCCCCTAAGCCAAACCTTTGCTTGTCCCTAAGCAAAGATCTAATCAATAAATCAATAAATATGCTTCACCCAAAAGTAAAAATTAAGCACAAACGATCAAGGGTAAATCAAATAAACATGCTTCATAATCAACTAATCAAATCCATCTAATCACCAATCTTCCCAAACAATTGTCAAACAAAGCAAACCACAAGAGCATATAGAATTCAAGACTAGTGCTCACGCACTCAACTCTCATTTTCGTGGCGAGTAAAAGATGTACTCGACCGCTCTCCATCCATCCCCTTTATGTGAACAATGCCATCCCAACTCACACTCTCGCGTGTATAAAACAATGAACGCTCAATCCTACTAGTCGACTCGAAATATGCCAAATCATAACTTGCATTGATAAACAACACTTTCACATTCATACAATTCTATGCACAAAGGTCGAAAGGTCTTTAAATCTTTTAATGTAAGGCTAGGGTAAAGGTTAGGAATCATTTGGGAACAAGTGAGAGAAAAGCTGTGCTTAAGGGAGCCAAATCCTATCAAAAACCCATGATCTAAATAAATAATGATCAACATCTCCTACATAATCAACTCTAACATCAACCAAATATACTCCAAACAATATAAACAATCCCAACACTTACAATTTCACTCATAAAAATATAATAATGAAGAAATAGAGTGAATAAACAAACTTTATTATCCAAACTTGAATTTTTCATTGAGGCTCAAATTTTTTTTTTCTTTGATCAACCTCAAACTAGAACATTTGAACACTTTTCTTTTCTTTTGATGTTCACTTACTTATTTTTCACATTTTTTTTTCTTTGAACTTCTTTTTTTTTCCATGACATCATGCTTTATTTTTTTTTAGTTTCTTATTCAATATTGCTATACTTTTACAAGCCGCAATTGTAAAGCGTTAAAACAATTCAATAAGAAATTATCATGCAATACCAATAATCAATAATAGTCAATCATCAATACATCATTTAACCAGATTGTAAAGGGCTTTCGCTACGTATTACAATCACAGAATTAATCTACCGGTATTAAATTTCATCTCTCAAATCTCGACTTAACCACTTATAAATTAACCTGCCTATTGAAACTAGACCTAAACATTAATTCTCATCTGCCGAATCTCGAATCAATATTGTCAAACTCATGCATAAAAGATCAGTCCTAATCTAGTCATAGAGCATTAAATCAAACAATAGGAAATTAATCTAGCATTGATAATTAACAACATAAAATTACCCCTTCATATTATTTATGGATCCCCATAAACCCTAGAAATAAAACTACTCACACATAATAGAAACTAAACTAATCAAGACAATTAGAGGAGACATGTTCAAAGAAAGAGAATAAATTACTGAAATTAAACAAAGAGTTATATAGAGAGAAAATAATACTAAGAGTTTAAGAGGAGAGAGAAAAAAGTTAGAGAGAGAAAGTCTTAGAAAAATTAAGAAAGAGTAAAAAGAAGGTAAGAAAAATACTAAATTCGTTTTGCGGAGAAGTGTTTATACTCCGTAAGAATCCTAAACTAAAACAAACTTAAACGACGTTAATCGTCTCCTAACAATAACACGCGCCCGATCGGGCCAGGCACCGCCCGATCGGGCGCGCCTTTGGGCGCCAGACTTTGCTTCCCTCGCCCGGCCGGGCGCGCCCTCTGGGCGCCGGCCTCTTTGGCCGGGCGCCGACCTTTGCTTCTTCCGCCCGGCCGGGCGCGCCTCCGGGCGCTAGCCTTTTTGGCCGGGCGGTTTTCTTGGGCCACTATTTGGACTGCGATTGGGCTCCAATTCTTCAGGCCAATCTGGGTTTCCTCTTCGGGTCTTGAATACTTGGTCCAAATGCCCCGGTATCACACATACCAAGCCCTTAATCACCGGTTCGATGGCTCTAACCGGCCCTGGGCTATAAAATCTGGTCGTGCTTCTCCAATGTTCGTGATTGCTCCAAAATATCTTGGGAAAATACTCCAAAAGTATAAATCTCTGCAAAAGTTAACCAAATCTACGAAAACACTAGAAAACCCCAATTAGTAATAAAAGTGGCTCTAAAGAGCCAAAAACACTACTAATTATGACCAAGGGACGGGGGTAAATTACTATATAAATAGACACATCAGCAACACAGCTAAACTTCAGTCCCATAATGAGACTGAAGTCGGTTGGGGTGACCATCAACTCACCCCATGGAAAGTGGAAAGTGTTGGTGATGTCCCAAAAGAACTCCACCAAAGCATGAACCACATGGTGACCCCCACTAGAGGCAATCATATCCTCTAAGGTCACGTAAAGCGCAGCCAGTCCGCAAAACTCCCATAGAAGTCTCGCCTCGTCGTCATTGGCGATGTACATCTTTTACAAGTCGCTCAAGATGTCACAGCCCAAACCATGGCAGCGCGTCCTACCCGATACCCTGTCGCACCCTCTCAAAAATGTGGTGGACAGGAGAGAAGTACAGAGTCCGCTCGTCCCACTAGGGAATTGGCCGAGAGAAGTGAATGGATCGGCATCGTCCTCTACGGGCTCGTGCTCCCGTCGAACATCTCGGGACCGCAAACCCGAACCTCGCTTTCTAACCATGCTACATTATGCAAAATTATCATAAATTCAGGTTCTATAGTATCTAAGGTTCGCCTAGCCGCATGATACTATGTTCGCAAAAAACAGAGTACGTAGTACTAAAACAAAGCACAAATTCAAATTGAGCATATGCGGCATTTTTCAAGCATTCAAATAATTTCTTGCAATACTATAGTAATTATTGTGACAAATCAGACAAGAATTGCTAGCAAAGACGTCAAGAACAAGCCACATTGTCTTCCCGACCTTAAGAGGTCCAACAATGGTGATTTGTTCGTTTCTCAACAAATTGAGTCAAACAAGTCTCAAATTACTCCCAAGGAAATATATAAACATAATCAAGCAATTTCATGGCATAAAATTTGACAAACAACAAGAATTAAGCAATTTAACTTTCGAATTTTCAAGAAATTCGTGAACAAACACATGCAAAATTCATTAAAATCGGGGTGATTTAGAAGAAAACTTACATAGATCGAGAAAATGGATGGAATAAGCTTTGATTTGCAACAAATTTGAGCGGATTCGGTTGAGAAACGAGCAAGAACGAGCCAAATGAAGTTTTGAGCAAATTCTCGAGCAAAACACGAGCAGCAGCAGCGGAAATGAAGAAGAGAAGGGTATTTATGGAAAACCCGACTCTAGCGCCAAGCGACAGACCTTAGCGCCAATCGATAAGGCTTAGCGCCTGGCGCTAGTGCTAGCATCTGGAGCTACTGCTAAATATGCAGCGCTAGCGTTATTTTATTGGCGCCTGACTATCTAGCCATTCAGTGCGGTTATTCCAACCTCTTGCAATATATTTTGGGTTTCTTGGTACGCCAGTTAGTCCCTCTAAGCAATTTTACATGATTTTAGTAATCGGCTTGATTACAATTACATAAAGTGACCGACCTGATGAATGATCGTTTCACTTAGCTTAAAGCGCCTAAGAATTTGCTCATTACGAAGCACCGACATACTGGTTCGTGTCGCAAGGCACCGACATACTGGTTCATTTAGCAAAATACACCGACGAACAGGTTCAAAAGCAGCAGAACTGCCGACGTACAAGCATAGCGGAAGCAAGTTCAAGCGAGCTTTTAAAGATCGACAAGCGTGGGTCTTCGGTAATTTTCCTTTGAAAATTATCGCAACGAATGAGGATAGCTTCAAGCGAGGATATCTTCGGCAGCATTCCCTAGCTTGCAGAGAGTTGTCACAAACAACTGAAGGTGATTTCAAGCGAAGTTTTCTTCGATTGTGTTCCCTGGCTTGCGGAAGATGGTCACAAAGTGCTAGAAGGTCGTTTCAAGTGAAGCAATCTTGGATGGGGTTCTCTAGCTTGCAGAAGTCTATCATAGCAGAGTTGGAGGCAGTTACAAGCGTAGCAGTCTTCAGGCGGCATTCTGTAGCTTGCAGGAGGTTGTCAAAATACAGAAATGCAGTAATGCAATAGCAGCAAATCAGTTAATAAAGAGAAGTGTGCTCGATGGTGCAAGATACGTGTTTCTTAACTCTCTTATCTGTTTAACTAACGCTAGTTTGCAGGTATCAGCGTTACAAGAATGGTTTAGGATCGTAGAACGTTCTGAATCATTCTCTGTCCCTATCGATACTTTGACTTTTGTTTTCGAAACTTGCATTTCTCTAAACTCAGTCAAAGTGGGGGCTTCTATAGACACCCATTTGTGTCTCCCCAAAACCAAACCCGGTTATGAGTACTTTTCACGTCGAATCGTATTTGAATGAAGTGAAAGTGTGGAAAGTTTAGTGTTGCGGATAGTTTTAATTTATTTTATCTTCTCTTTGTTTTTGAAAACCTATTTTAAGAAAACAGCCAATCCAGTTTGTTTGGTTCATAGCAAGGGTCCAATAATGGTATAATTGGATGGGGCTTGAAAAGATCTTTCCAACAATATATTATAAGCCTAATTCCGATGAATAATGAGGAAGTTATGGCCAAATTACTAAACTCGGCCCGGTTTGAGCCTTATATGCGGCCCAATGATCTAGAGGAGGGCCTAATATGGATTTATCATTCCTAATGCAATCAGTAATGGTTTTAGTCTTCTAGATTCTTCTAGAAAGTTTCTTTTCATTCCTAATTCAATTAGCATTGATAAATTGACTTTTGTTGACTTTCTGGAATTTTAATTAGAATAAAAGAGTGTTTTTGAGGAAAATACGATTTTATCCTCCTGTATGGTTAAATTTTACCTGATTTTAGAAAACGCGTAAAAAAAATGGTTAGCGCCTAACGCCGGCATTAGCGTCAGGCGCTAAGCTTGGCGCCTAGCGCTAATGTTAGCGTCTGGTGTTAACTTCGTTTTTTTACGCCAAAACTCTGGATCGTTTTTCTAACTTTTTAGCTGATTTTCTCTATAAATAGCCTCCTAAAAACTCCGTTTTCAATCATCTACAATCATCAACTCCCGAGTTCTCTAATTCTCTTCTCTCTCAAAGCTAAAGCTTTCTTTCTCTCTCTTTTCTAAACCACCCTTCACACAAAATTCCGCATTCACAAGACCTAGATACACCAAGCATAATTCGAATTTGCCTTCGCCCAAGACGTGAAAGGTTTAATATTTCTGAGGGTTTGGTCCCAAATCTCTATTTCAATTATTTAATTTAATTGTTTGATTTATATTTTCCTTGAAGTTACTAACGTGTGTATTTTGTTATTAGAAAGAGGTAAGAGGCATCCAAGTAAGTGTTTTAATTGATTTATTGATTTTATGATATAGAAGTCATGCTTACATTGTTATTTTGATTCCTTGTGTCATGTTTAGGATGTTCCTAGTATCATGTTAGGATGCTTTCTTTTGTATGATATTAAGGGTGATTTTCTTATATCAATTATGATTTCTATGATGCTTCCTATTTTCTTTCCTAATACCATGTTAGTATCATGCTAGGGTTTGTTATTAATCTTGTTAGTATCATGCCTAGGATCTTGCTAATATTATGCT
Organism: Chenopodium quinoa; assembly: GCF_001683475.1. Lineage (NCBI taxonomy): Eukaryota > Viridiplantae > Streptophyta > Magnoliopsida > Caryophyllales > Amaranthaceae > Chenopodium > Chenopodium quinoa. Next base: position 2,643,105 of record NW_018743894.1, on the reverse strand, counting down.
TTAACATGATTATTTTTATAATTGTTATAATAATTGTTATTATTTTTATTATTATGTTGCTTGATGTATATTATTGTTATTGCTTGATCACACCTTTTATACATGTTTAAAGGGAATTTTTACTTGTAATCAAGCTTAATAAGATAATTGATAATCTTGTTTAGGGTTAATTTGATTATAATTCAAGTGATCGCCAATAATAGTTTTATTTGTGCATTAATATTCAACCAACATAGATAAACAGGTTTAAGGTTAAACCTATTGATTGCATGTTAGTCAGAAAGCGCACATGAATACGATCAGAATAAAGTAGTGGCCTATTATTAGGGCCACTTCAATCTCTTTTAGGTTGGATTTGTACCTTCATCCCCGAACTACCATTCATGGTTCCATACCTATTGGAGTTGACGATCTCCTAGATCGTTAAGGGGTGTAACCTTCACCATGTGAACGGCTTACAAGCTCCTAAAACTTGTTGGAGACTCTTTTGCTTTATCTTCTTTCCCTTTGGACGCCACCGTACTTTAGTGTATGATCACAGTGGGGTTTAAGCTAGGGGTAATGCTTGAAATATTCCCTACAATAGCCCCTATTGTCTCCTTGGTGAATGTTAAGTACAGCCTAAGAGGAATCCTTGGAAGTGCTGGTGCTAATACGGGAGGATTTGCAAGATAGGCTTTGATCTTTTCAAAGGCTTTTTGACACTCTTCACCCCATATTACTGGCACATTCTTTTTTAGCTTCTTGAATATTGGTTCACATATCGTTTTTAGTTTTGATATGAACCTACTTATATATTGCAACCGGCCAATAAATCCTCGAATTTGTTTCTTGGTTTTGGGCGGTGGCATTGACATGATCACCTTGATCTTGGTTAGGTCTATCTCTATTCCTCTAGAGCTTATGATGTACCCCAAGAGCTTGCCTGAGGTGACTCTAAAAGCACACTAGGATGGATTCAATCTCATGTTGTATTTTCTTAGCCTTTCGAAAAACTTTCTTAAGGCTACTTGATGTCCTGGGCGATCCTTCGATTTCACAATCATATCGTCAACATATACTTCAACCTCTTTGTGCATCATATCATGGAGTAGGGCAGTTGCTGCTCGTTGGTCAGTAGCAACTGCGTTTTTCAACCCGAATGGCATTACCGTGTAACAGTATGTACCCCATGGTGTTATGAATGTTGTTTTCTCCATGTCTTTTTCCACCATGATAATGTATTTGTACCCCGTGTATCCATCCATAAACGAGAGAAGCACGTGATTCGCTGTATTATCTACCAAGATGTCGATGTGTGGTAAAAGGAAGTCTTCCTTTGGACTTGCCTTATTTAGATTTCGATAGTCAACACACATCCTTACCCTTCCATCCTTCTTTGGAACTGGGACCACGTTTGCGACCCATTCGGGGTATTTGGATACTCTGATAAAACATGTAGTTATCTGTTTTTGAACTTCTTTTTTTATTTTAAGAGCTACGTCAGGTTTCATTCGACGCAGCTTTTGTTTTACAGGTTTCATTCCTGGAAATTGTGGTGTAGTGTGTCGAGCTAGTTCTCTATTAATGCCTGGCATATCTTCATATGACCAAGAAAATACATAGATAAATTCTTTGAATAGATTAATTAAATCGGTTCTTTCTTCTTTATTAAACGTTAACCCAATTTTAACTTCTCTTTTAATGTAGAATCATTTGAGATATCAACCGTTTTAGTATCTTCAATTACCGGTGTTTTCTTTTCAAGTGTTTCCATTGCTTTAATAATTTCTTTGTCATTTTTATTGTTAGTTAAGCAATGCTCGTCATGTTGGGTTAAAGAAAAACATGAGGAATAAGAGGAAGAAGACATGTTATTAAATTCAAAAAGCATTACATCGAATAAAGAAATGTCCTCAGGGACTAAATTGCTAACTATCCTAGGAGTACAAATAGAAGTATTAGAAATAGGGGGTGATAAGTGTCATTTATGTCGCTATTTTTAGGAGTTTTGTAGTTAGTTTTTCATCGTTTTTCTATCTTTTTACTTGGTTTTAATAGCGTTTTACTACATTTGTCATGTTTGTGTGTGAAATGTCGTTATTGCTCAATTTTGGTATTCTTGCATATTTTGGTGGCTTATGACATTAGATTAAACTTTATTGGTTTACTCTTATGTTTAGGAACACTTGGATAAGTTCATTGCTCAAGATTAAAGAAATATAAAACATAAAAGAACAAGTAATGAAGAAATGTGCACTTGATTTGCAAATATCATACTTCAAACGCCTATATCTTTTGATCTACAAAACATTTTGGGGCGATTCCAATTGGAGATGAAAGATTATCTCGAGAGATTTCCAACGACGGGTTATATGCTCAATTCCGATGTAAAACATGGGAGATATGCTCATTTGAAGCTGAGCAGTTTGCCTAGTCCGAGAGGAGCGGGCGCTCCGCAATCTGCACGCCCGCTCCTCACAGGAAATCCAAAATAAAAAACAGATTGTTTCCTCCAGATTTGGATCGGGCGCTCCGACCTTCTGCACGCCCGCTCCTCTACGCGCTGCTCGACTTTTTACGGAGCTTCCTAGGCAATTTAGTAAGGGCTATAAATAGATTTTTTTTGCTCATTTTAGAGGGAGAATTCATATTTTCAGTAGTTTTAGGTTAGTTTTAGGTTTTTAGAGAGAGAAACTCTCAAATTTTGGAGAGAGAAAGTGAGAGAAACAATGGTTTTCATGGATTTTAGATAATCAAAGGAGGAATTTGATGATTTGAAGATCTCCATTTTATATCAATGAGCATTTCTTACTCTCTTCTCTCTTTATGCTTTATTAATTGCTTTGTTAATCATGTTTGAGTAGATTTCCTTCTACTAGGTGTTGAGTGAAGCTTTATTATGGTTAAATGAGTTATTTGAGATAAATTTGATGATAATTGTGTGATTAAATTGATTGAATTGATGATGGCATGTTGTTTGTTTTAGATTGGATTGATCTTCCAGGATAGAAAACTTAATTGCATGTTAGTTCTAGTTTGACAAGGGATTGTGAATTAGAATTTATATATTTGATTGCATTTTGGGTAAATTTCTTCTATGCACCTAGTCAATGAGGGATCTAGGCTAGGAATTTGAGAGATTGCTCTTGATGGTAATTAATTCCCATTTTAATTCTTTCTTTGCATGATTGATTATCAAATCAATTCCCATTAACTTGTTAATTGTTCAAAGTGGATCTTTGCCCCTAGTAGACTTTGTAATATCTTGATCTTTATATGTGTGTTAGTGTAGTTGTAGTGTCCACTATCCATAAACCGAATTCGGCGTAGCTTAAGCATTAGATCGAGAACAATCCAACATTACCGTTCCTTGTGGTTCGACTCCGAACTTACCACTAGACTTGTTTAGGGTTTAGTTTAGGATTATAATAAATTTTGTTTGGCCGTGAGGAGGTTAGACAACGACATAATTTTCCCGCGCTCAGGGGGTGATACAGCTAAGGACTTGGAAGACTCTATAGAAAAAGACTCTTACTCTGACTCTGACTCAGACGACTCTTCAAACATCGTTCCTTGTCCTATCATTATTCAGATTTTTCTTCCACTTGGAGTAGTCTCCTCGACCGTCTTGCGCTGTCCTTGTACTAGACCCTCTGCCAGAGTGATGAACTTCGAAGAGTCGAAACTCTCGCTTTGTAGAACTGTTTGGATGAGAGAGGAGTTATCCTCTATATTGGGAAGCTAAGAGTCTTAATGCTCGTTTTCTTTTTTCTTGGCATGAGGAGGATATTCTCCTTAGGTGACATAATTGAGTATATCTCTATACCATGGTTCTTCTTCTTCTTCTTCTTCTTCTTCTTGGACCACTTCATCGTCTTCTATGGCTTTAATATAAGCCGGTTTATGCCTTTTTTCTATGGTTAAAGGCATTTGCTTGTTTTTTATAGGAATCCTAACCATTAAGGCTAGTCTTGCCAAGGCATCGGCAAATTCATTTTCCTCTCTAGGTAGATAGGTGTATTCTACCTTTTCCAACTGGTTGGTGAGTGTCTCCAGATAGGTTTGGTAAGGGGCTAGACGTTCACTCCTTACTTTCCATCTTTTGGAAATTTGGTTGATGATCAAGGAAGAGTCTCCGAATATTCACAATTTCTTCACTTCTAATGCCAAAGCTGTTTCGAGGAGTTATCCTCTATATTGGGAAGCTAAGAGTCTTAATTATCATTTTGCTCTTAATGGTTAAATCTTTTGAGATATCAACCGTTTCAGTATCTTCAATTACCGGTGTTTTCTTTTAAGTTTTTCCATTGCTTGAATAATTTCTTTGTCATTTTCATTGTTAGTTAAGAAATGCTCGTCATATTGGGTTAAAGAAAAACACGAGGGGTAAGAGGAAGAAGACATGTTATTAAATTTAGAAATCATTACATCGAATAAATCTAGAAGTTTCCATACATTCATTTCGACCTTAGTCTTCTTGAATTGTTTGACAACATCATTGTCCTCTATAATTAGTATAGGAACTTTTTGTACGGTTGGAATAGGTTGTGTAGAGATGGGAGGTTGCATTCTCCCGGATCTTGTGAGGACGTCTATGGGTAAATCTTCTTCATCCCAAAAATCGCTTATTGGATATATGACTGAAAGTGGAGGCTCTTCCATATCCTTTAGATAGACATCTTAATCATTGCTGTCCCAAACTCCAATGATGATAATGTCTTGTTCTTGTTGAATTTGGATTAGCTTCTTGTTATCAATCATCTTCTAAATTAAATCTTTGAATTTAAAACAGTTCTCAATGGTATGTCCCCCTGATTGATGATATGGACAGTAGAACCTATTTGTCCTCTTCAGTGACTCAAATGATCTCGGTTTGAGAGGTTTGACTTTACCACTCTCGGAGAGCATTTTGAACATATTAGCATAGGAAGTCCCAATTGGAGTGTAGGGCTTGCTACTCTTCTTGGGTGTGTCAATTACTTAGAGAGAAAATGGCTTCTTATCCACAGGTGGAATTTTAACGTGCTTGCTTTGAACCATCTTTTCTTGCTTCTTCGTAAACTCAATAGCTTCACGCAATAAGTCCATTCCCTCCCACATTGATGGTATGAGAATCCATAATTCATCCTTGGTTGCAAGTTCTTGTTCAGAAGGGAAATCACTCATGGCATCGAAGACGGTTTCCTCCTCTTATTTGATAGCATGAATTTCTTCAACAGGTTTGATGAGGGATGAAGGATCAACATGGTTTTCCTCATCAGAGATAGCCAATGAATCAGAGAGTGGTGCGTTGTCGATGCTTGGCTTCTTGCTTACAGGAGGCAATGGAAGCTTATTGTTGTCAATCAAGTCTTGGATAGATTCCTTAAGCTTCCAACAATTCTCAGTGAGATGGCCCCTACCTTGGTGATACTTGCAATGTGCATTGGAGTTCTAGTCAGCTGTTCTCCTTTCAACAAGTGGATCCCCAAATGGTCCAATAGGAGTTATAAGACCTTTTGCATTCAGTCGGTCGAATGCGGTGTCATAACTCATACCAATAGGAGTAAAGTTCCTCCTAAATGGTTTCTTTTGTCCTTGGTTGTTCATAGCAAGGACTTCACAAAAATTAAAGGTGCTAACATTATTTGAGTTGGTGGTTTTGGAAGAAGAAGGATTATCGTTCTTCTTATCTTTCCAGCCACTGTTGGAGTTATTATTATTAGCATCTTTTTGTTTAGCAAGGTCATCTTCAATGTTGATCCCAATATCATAGACGGCCTTGAAAGTATGTAAGTTGTTTTGATACTTAAGATGTTTGGAGTACTTTTCCTGGAGGTTCTTAATGAACATCCTCACAGGTTCCTTCTCACTTGATACTTCAATCATCCTAGCAGATGTTTCTCTCCATTTATTGAAGAAAGAAGTGAAACCTTCATTCTCTTTTTGTTTAAGTATTTCTAGTTCTCTATGATCAGTTTCAACTTTAATATTAAATTTATACCTACCAATGAAAGCGTTTATAATTGATTCCCAAGTAGAGGTTTTCTCTTTGTCAAGGGAAAAGAACCAATATTGGCAAACGTTTAAAGAGATAGAGAAAATAAAGAATAAAATACTTTTCTATCAATCCCCTTAATTAATATTCATTATAGTCTCAAAGGCTCTTAAATGAAAAGGGTTATCAGTTTCCTTAAACTATGGGATGTCGTTGGCATTGAACTTCTGCGGAAGAAGCTCCTTGTCCACCAAGACTCGTTGTGAGCTAATGTCATAGAACCTGTAATCATTGGATATCTTTCTCAAGCTCTCTAGCATGAGCTCCATTTGTTGTTGCTTCACAGGGTCATTGATTTGGAGGGTTAAGGTCTTTAGCAACTCAGTAACACCAGCCATTTGCTTCGTAAGCTCATCGACTTCTTCTTGACTTGCTTTTGTCTTCTTAGCTTTTCTTTTCCGACAGACTGGTTTATCAAAAAGTTGTACTTGAACGAAAAGGTTGTCTCTGATTAAACGCCCCTCCTTTCTTTATCACGCGCTGTAAATTAAACCATTTATTTGTTTTAATGACTTTACTCAAATTGACTTTGACTATACGGGTTTATAAAGAAAAAGAAAAAGGCAAAAATAGGGCGCATATTTTTGGGAATCAAGTATATGGGTTCAAATAAGTGGTTTAATTGGAGGATTAATATCCGATTTACCCCCCGAAAAAAATGACGGAAAACACGCGCATACAAGAATCTCTAGACATGTTCAAAGTGTACATACATATTAGTGTGTGCTTTATTTGTGAGTGAATGTGACATGCTTTGACTCTTGTGTAAGACCATGGGACTAAGTGTTTAGGCTCAATTAAGGACTAAATAAGGTTACTGCCATTAACAAAATAACCAAACTGATTAATAAAATGTTTAATTAGACTCGTCGTGATGACTCGAGCAAAAACCTGAACTATAGTGCAGCGCCAGATGACAGGGTTGTTGCACGGCGTTGCACAGCAGTGTTTGGCACTGCAGCCCAAATTTTTGCGCCATTAATGGAGCATTAATCTGGGATTACTTTCATTATTTTACTCTACATGACAGGTCTAAAGTCATACTAATAAGTAAGTTTTGATTAATTTATTCAACTTTAATTACTCAAATTAATTAATTAATTAAATAGACAAAGTCCTTTTAGCCATTAACTAGTTTTTTTTAGGCTTAAACACAAGTCAAACAAACGATTAGGAAAAAACATAGAGTATGCACAACAAATAATGCACAAATAGTCAAATAGGCACAATATGATGCAATGAGTTTAAAACCTAACCATGGCTCTAGTTCTCTAAAGTTCGGGATATGGGTTAGTCAAAGAGGGTGCATGGTTATGAGTCCGGATGCACCGTGAGGAAGCCTTACCTTTGGAAGGGTTGGCGCGAGTTGATGGGACCCCGCGAGTTAAACTCGCTTCCATGGTTTGGTGAATTCAACAATCTGGGATGTACCCTTTGTTGCTTAGAGCGTTCAATCAGTTAGATGGAGCATGAATTCCTTGAGGGTTATGTCCATATGTAGAACACATATGGGTTTCAAAAAAGTGAGAAAAACTCAATCTGGAAGTAGAATCGAGCCAACAGTAATAGAACTGGTCGAAATAAGAAAGCATATTTCTGGCTCGGTATTGGTAGAACACAGAGCCTGCCAAGAGGGATTGTCGACGCGATATAGCCCTGTCACTTGGCGACAGAATTGTCGTTCGGCAAAAGAGCCATATCTTCGGCGACAGGGTCTGTTTTCTAGACTCCAATTCCTACATGCCTCATCAGCTTTCTGTGTTCATAAATTTTCCAGTGTTTCAAAGCATTATTACAATCCTAGTTGTGAAAGATATTCCTCAAATTTCCTACATGTAAAAATCCTATGTTTTTACTCATTACGGATGGTCTTTCCAATGAGAGCCTTTTTTATGCATATGACAATAAGGTTAATCAAAATTACGCACATGAAATACTTAGAACCTTTTGAGTCTCAACCACTCATTCTAAATCATTGGCGAAATAAATTTCAGGAATTAAAATAGAAATCCTCCCCTATAGAGTCGCCAAAAACTGTAGGGAATATTTCAAGAATTACCCCAAACTTGAACCTCACTATGATCATAGACTAAAGTACGGTGGCGTCCAAAGGAAAGGAAGCTAGAGCAAAAGAGTCGCCAACAGGTTTTAGGAACTTGTAAACCATTCACAGGGTGAAGGTTACACCCCTTAACGATCCAGGAGATCGTTTACTCCAATATGTCTGGAACCAAGACTGGAAGTTCGGGGATGAAGGTACAAATCCAATCTAAAAGAGACTGAACGTTCCCTAATAATAGGCCTCTACTTTATTATACTCGTATTCATGTGCACTTTCTGACTAACATGCAATCAATAGGTTAACCCTAAACCTGTTTATCTATGTTGGTTGAATATTAATGCACAAATAAATCTATTATTGGCGATCAATTGAATTATAATCATATTATCCTAAACAAGATTATTAATTATCTTATTAAGCGCGATTACAAGTACTAGTTCCCTTTAAACATACATAAAAGGAGTGATCAAGCAATAACAATAAAATATAATCAAGCAACATAATAATCATCATTACAATAATTATAATCATAATAATCATAATAAAAATAATCATGTTAAAGCATAATAATAGCGAGATCTTAGGCATGATACTAACAAGATTAATAACAAACCCTAGCATGTCACTAAAATATAATAATTAAATCTTTAACCCTAACATGATACTAACATGCTATTAAGAAAGAAAACAGGAAGCATCGTTTAAATCATACTTGATATAAGAAATTACCCTAAACATGATACTAGGAAGCAATAAAACATCCTAACATGATACTAGGAACCAAAATAACAATCAAAACATGATTTCTGTATTATAATAACAATGAAAACAACTAAAGCACTTACTTGGATACCTCGTATCTCTTTCTAATAACAAAATACACACGTTAGTAACTTCAAGGAAACTATAAAAGTCAAACAATTAAATTAAATAATTGAAATAGACATTTGGGACCAAACCCTCAGAAATACCAAACCTTTCACGTCTAGGGCGAAGGCAACTTCGAATTGGGCTAGGTGTGTCTAGATCTTGTGAATGCGGAATTTCGTTTGTGAAAAGTTGGTTTAGAAAAAGAGAGAGTATCAAGAATTTCTTGACGAGAGTTGGTAATTAAAAACGGAGGTCTAAGGACGCTATTTATAATGAAAATAGTCCAGATTAGATAAAAAAGAATCAGAGATTGCAAAGGAATAAAACACGACGTTGGCGCCGCAACTACCTTTGTCGCCGCGCAATAGGGCTTGTCGCTATGGGACAGCCTGGCGTGCAGTGCCGCAGGCAATTTTCCCACACGTTTTCTATTTTTTGATAAAATTAAGTGTAAAAGCCCGTACGAGGGGTAAAATTGTAATTTCATTTAAAACACTTCTTTTATTCCAAATAAAACTCATAAAACATAATTATCAATCCTAATCACATTAGGATGCAAAAGAACCTTCTAGAAGACTCTAGAAGACTAAAATCAATCCTAGTTGCATTAGGAATGATAATTCATAATAGGCCCTCCTCTAGATCATTGGGCCGCATATAAAGATCAAACCGAGTTCAGTTTAGTAATTTGGCCATAACTTCCTCATTATTCATCGGAATTGGGCTTATAATATATCGTTGGAAATCTCTTTTTGAGCCCAATCCAACTACATAATTATTGGACCCTTGTCATGGAACACACTAAACTGTATTTGCTATTTTCATAAAATAAAATAGGTTTTTAAAAACAAAAAGAAGAGAATTTCAACTAAAACTAACAGCAACACTAAACTTTTCACACTTTCACTTCATTCAATTATGATTCGACGTGAAAGGTATTCATCACCGGGTTTGTTTTTTGGGAGACACAAATGGGTGTTTACAGTACCCATTCCCTATAAATAAAGGCTTAATACGAGGCTCAAACTGACAAAAATTAACCTCAAACTATGGCAGAAACTTTGTGGACTACCAAACCCTTTTATCCTAAACACTCACCCCCTTCAATACTTGTTACTACAGTGGAGGTTCCTTAATAATAAGGAGTCCATAAGTGTTCTAACGAAGATCTAGCAAAGAGAAGTGGTAAATTCCCGAGCACTTACAAAATCACCTTATTTTTCTTATTTAAAATAACTTTAACTACTTAATTAGTGTTGTTTGATCATTTTAAACGAACTTTTAATTGATTAATTTCACATAGTATCTTTCATTAATTAAGAAAATAATTGAATAATTAATTGTTGATTGATCACTTAAGCCAAGGCAAATCTTGTTTACTTTGTTCTATTCACGAATATTGATTAAATAAGAATAAAGACTTTTACGATGTAATTTCTACGTGATTAACGCGTGTGAAATAAATCAACTAACTTAATTTTAGGTACCACATTGCATATATTGTTTGGTGATGAAATTGTGAAAAAGGAAGATCTAGTAGAGGTCGTACTAGGGCAAGGATAGCGATTCCCCTCTAAATGGAACGTTATCTTAGTACCCTCACACCCGAACTCATTTCTGGTTGATGCAGACCAATTTGGACATGAGTAAACTTACGATTCGTGCTAATTATCCCTTGAACTCTACTTAGGAGAAAGGCATGAATAAGGTTTATGAGTTTTCCTAAAACACATTGGCGACTCCTTGTTTCTTACAAAAAAGCGTGATGATAGGATCATTTCTAATTCAATGTCCCCTAAAAAGTCAGGAATTCAAATCCGAATATACCCTAGCAAGTGTAAAGCCCTAGTATTTAAAATGGCCATGGGCTCTTAATGAGAAAAATTATTTACGATGGGAGCACCTTCCTTACAGTGGCGACTCCACTGCGGACTTAGAAGTTACAAGATTAATTATTAGTTATGGTCTAAGGTTTTCAACACTAGGTTAACGAGAGTTAACTTGGATAATCTCTAGTTAGAGAGCGAGACTTGAACGCATAATATCTTCCTTTTTCACAAAAGTAAAAACCAAACAAGCAATATTGCATCATGCATAATCGTAGCGCACACTATAACCTTTAGGGTTTGGCTCATTGACTAGGGGTTGCCAACACTAAGCTTCTATCCGAAATAAATTACAATTATCCCACCCATATCGCCAACAAAATGTTGGGTGGGCTATGTCATGAGTCAACACATCGAGTGATTGATTTGTGCATCGTTCCTTGAGATATGGTACCTTTGGACACCCAAGCTTACAACCTTAGAAATGCATTGTGTGAGCCTTGGTTTATTGTATACTTATGTGATTACATGACTATGTGTGACGTGTTTAGGATAGCTTTTTCTTTCTTTTAGCTTGGTTCAGGTGCCCAATTACAAAGTTTTCCTTTCAAAATTTTGAGTCGTATTTTAGGGGTAACATAAAAAAACATTAAAAAAAATCAAAAAGAAATAAAATACAAAGCAAAAGGAAAACTGCTCGAATTAAAAAAAAAAAAAAACGCATGAGCAGGTGCCACGCGCAACTCAATGAGTTGCGCGACCACAACCAGCGCAAGAGCCAAGGATGCGCGCTCCTTCGTGCGCAATCTGGTGCCTACTGTTACGAACCTTCTTGATTATTGGAAGAACAAATTGATTCGTTCAAACGATCTCTTTATCAAAGAATTGTTTGATGTTATCCATTCAAATACATCTTACATTTTTTTTACTTCTCCCTTTCTTCATCTTTCGTCCCCTAAACAAGCGTATCAATTATTTATCCTTTTGTACTTCTTTTAGGGATGGATTCCAAGCTTAGGAACGAAGACTCCCGAGCGCTCGCATTCTACGTTTACCATCAAACAATCCACTCCTTTCAAACCACCTTCCCTTGACAACTAATTCTAGTCCAACAACAATGTCAACCATAGAGCAACTTTTATAAGAGATTGCTTGTTTGAGAGAAGAAAAGGCTCAAGAAGCCGAGGAGTGAAGAATTAAGAAACTGGAAAGGCTGAAAAGAAAAATGTCGAAACTTTGGCCTTGCAACAAAAGATGGAACAATTGTCCGTCAAAGAAAAGTTGTTGGAGAAGCTTGTTCTTTGCTCTACGTACGATGGGGAACAAGTAATTTGATGCAAGAAAGTTTGCTCCCCCCACATGACTTGCTTTACTAGAAAAGTTCGTAGCTACGGACTTGAAAGGAATGGTATCCTTTGAACAAATGTATTATTCCGATAGAGGGTTCGGAATTATTAGAAAGCTAATTATTCAGTGAGGTCAAGTGATCGGAATGCCTGGGTGGAGGCAGCTTCCGATCAGTAATATTGATGAATAATTAATATTACAGCTTAATCTTGACTGAACCTTTCGTGTCACACTCAAGCAACTAGCGAACCGAAGAGACGAATTAATTCGGAAGGAATTAATGAGTTGCCCAAGAAATTAATATTTAGATGTTGGGAATTCGAGCTTGGAGCGTTGAAATCGAGCGTCGGAAGTCGAGTCGAAAAATGATAAAAAGACAAGACAAGAAAAACTAATAAATCAACATAATGACCAAAATACCCCTAGCATCGGAAAGCCGAGTGCTAGGGGCATGGACAAGCTAGCAGCCCGCACCAAGTGCGAGGCTTGGTAGCAAGCTGCGGCTAGCAGCCCGCACTTGGTGCGAGGGCTTGCTAGCAGCAGCCCACAGCTACCGCAGCCCGCACGCAAGCGCTCGGCCTGCTGGCCGTGTGTGGCAGTAGCCATGGCAGCCAACTTGGTGTGCCTTGGTGCCCAAGTAGGGCTGCCATGTGGTGCAAATCAAGAGGGGAATAAGGTGGTGTAGGTGGCGTTTTTTGGGGAGTGCTTGGGGAGCAAGTTTGGTCCCCCCCTCCTCTTAATGGTCCTCACCTAACCCTTCATGTGAGCTTGACACTTGTTGATTTATTAGTAGGTTGCTTATTTATTTTATTTTAGATTTAAAATAAAAATGAGTTAAATCAAAATCTCCCACATAGAAAGATTATGGGAAATTTGGGAGCCTTTTCCAATAAATACCAACCTAAGGAGTTGGGAATTCTTCACTTGAGTAAGTGTTGAAAAATGCATCACAGTGTGAAAACATTTGAACACTAATTACTCGGGTTTAGACAGGTTCGGTGCTCGCGTAGCGGGTAGACCTTGAAGGAGGTCGCCGTGTAAGCGGGACTTGAAGGCTTTCAAGTAAGAGCTCGTTTTAGAGAGCGAAGCACGCTACAAAGGTAATAATTACTTAATTAGTCTTGTGTTTATGTTAAATATGCTTATGGTTATAATTATTGTAAGTTTGGGTTAGGGGTTGGGTTTCCTTCCGTGGTGGGTCGGACTCACCAAAACTCAATAGCGGTATCAAAGCCTTGCTCATTTATTTTTATAATCATATTTTTCAAGGTGTTTTGATGGCTTAATTTTTCTGGTTTTAAGTTGCTAATTAGATTACTGGCTTAGTTTATTAATTTTAATCCCATATTAGAGCTGACTTGAGCTCACAAACCCAGATTTTCGCCCAAAAATAGCGAATTTTGGATGGAAAAGGCGTTCTAGAAATGATTTTAGCCTTTTAAGACTGTGTTTTTAGCCAAAAAAAACCACCAAAAATGCACTTTTCGAGGGATTTTTCGTTTTGACGAAAAATTTAAGTCTTTCTAACCTTAAAAATTCATTGCATATTTATGGTGATTATGTAATTGGTTTAATCCTTATTTTATATGCAATTTTAAACTCTTTAGGCATGATTACTTGGTAGTAATTTGTGTTTGAATGTTTGGTTTTATTTTTCACATAATTGCAAATTAATTGCATTAAGTATGAAATGTTTGTTCTTTATTGCTTCCAAGTACTAAAGATTCAATCTTTAATTGTTCTAAGTGATTGAGACTTTAAGTTACTAAATTTCATGAATTTTCTGTTCAACTTTTGATTTAATCATGTATTAAGTTGATTGGAATCATAAAGTTTGAAACATGTGATAGAAATTTGTTTTATATTCATATTGGAAGATATAATTTTTAAGGATTCACAAGTATTAAAGTTGGAATTTTTATTGAACTTGTGTTCATTTTTCCAACTCCCTATTATTTTGTCAAAATCTCATGATAAATTTAAATTAATTAAATTAATAGTGAGTGCTTGCCCTTATTACTTTATTTCACCAAGTTCAACCAATTTTATTAAAGAATAGTTCTTGGAAATAATTTTTGTTGTGTGCACTTTTTGTGAAATTTTAATTGAATTTGGACTAGTTTAAATTTTCATTTTTGCTCATTAAATTACTTCTAAAATTAATTTAGAATTAATTGCAAGTCACGCAAAAATCAGGTTGGAAACCCGAAGCTAAGGCACGCAAGCCGAGGCAAGTGCCTCACTTGGCTAGCCGGGCTGCATAGCAGCCCATATGTTGCTACCAAGTGAGATGGCCAAGGCTTGGTGCGGCTATGTGTGGGTCTTGGGCTAGTGCATGCTTGATGCTTGCTTCTTTGGTGTGAAGGGACAAGCAGCTATGGGCATTTGCCTAGAAATAGGTAACCCGTAGAAAACGCTACTAGGCTCGACCTAGCTAGTGCTACGTGGGGTGGTGGAGGCACATGTGCCAAGCCACGTAGTCCGGGGTTGCTAGACGACCTTGGCTTCCATGTGGCACACATTTAGTGAGTAAGCCACTTGAGTGCGGTTGGCTTCGTGTTTGCTTATTTTTCCGTTTTAATTATTTTATTAATTTAATTTGGTTTTAATTATTTAAATAAATTTTTGGAGGCTAGCCTCGGTTTTTGAGCGGCATTTGCAAAAATTCAAATTTAGCAAATAATTGGGTTTACCGGCTTAATTAATTGGATTAATTAAGATGGATGCGGAATTTAGTGGGAGCTTCAATGATTAATTGCATTAATTTACATAATTAATTAAACAAATTTGACTAGTTTTAATTAGGCATGTTAATTGGATTAACGACCTAAATTAGCTACTAGTTTACGCACGTTTTATGCATCGTTACTTTTTTTTATCGTTGTAAAATGCATGCGCCATTCACAAATAGTGAATGGATGAATGGAATGTATATTCTCTCAAAAGTTTTATAAAATGACAACTAGTGGGGCCCGATTAGGATAGAAAATACGGACTGCGATCCGTGATGTATTTTTGTAAATCTAAATACGGTTTGCAAGCTGTTGAATTTTTTTGTACCTTAATATTTAGATTAGTCCTAATCGTAGATAGTAATGTTTAAATAATTATGGTCATGTCTTGAAGATAGAGGTTCTTGGAAGACGAAGCCATGAAGTTGCAAAAGCCGTCCCTTGAAGACGTGAAGATTCAATGGGTCATGCTAGTTTTCAAATGCATCTTTATTTATGTTTTTGATATATATTTATGATGATTTATATACGAATTATATGTTAGATGCATGTTTAGGATTTCGAATGTTGTGATGATTAATTAAGTTCACTTAAATCAACCAACATAGAAACCCTAGGTCCCTAAAGTATTGAGTAAAACTTGTCATTCTAAAACAACACTTATCGACCTATTGAGAGTAGTGATGGGCTACGCCAAAGTGAGGCATCACTATTATTCCCTAGGATACGTAAGGTATGTGGATGGGTTTGCCAAAGCAAGACATCGCATACAAGTTGGTTTTGGTTGTACTCAACGATATGAGTGATGGAGTCCTAACATGTCGTGGCAAAAGTGAATAAATTATTGAGAGAGCATTAGATGCGACGATTTATTTAACCAAGAGTGGCTTGGAGCCATTAGCAAAGAGTTTCTTACCTTAGGAGATTGAGTATTAAGACAATCTAAAGCATGCTTAATCACTCTTTGTTTCTTTGGATCTTGGAATCGACTTATTCTCACCAAATGGGGACAAATTTAATGCGTGGATAAGACGATTAATAAAATTGAAAATTTGCATGACTACCTTTTAATTTTCAAACTTATTATGTTATTGTAGGGAATATTTCAAGCATTACCCCAAAATTTAACCCCACTGTGATCACACACTAAAGCATGGTGGCATCCAAAGGGAAGGAAGCTAGAGCAAAAGAGTCGCCAAAAAGTTTTATGAACTTGTAAACCGTTCACAAGGTGAAGGTTACACCCCTTAACGATCCAAGAGATCGTTAACTCCAATAGGTCTGGAACCAAGACTGGAAAGACTGGAAGTTCGGGGATGAAGGTAAAAATCCAGTCTAAAAAAAAAAGAACCTGCCCTAATAATAGGCCTCTACTTTATTCTTCTCGTATTCATATGCACTTTCTGACTAACATACAATCATTAGGTTTACCCTAAACATGTTTAATCTATGTTGGTTGAATATTAATGCACAAATAAAACTATTATTGGCGATCACTTGAATTATAATCATATTAACCCTAAACAAGATTATTAATTATCTTATTAAGCGTGATTACAAGCATAAATTCCCTTTAAACAAGCATAAAAGGCGTGATCAAGCAACATGATCATAATCATAATAACAATTATAATTAACATGATCATGTTAAAGCACAATATTAATAGTACACTACGTGAAAAATGAATTTGGCACCGATTCAAACCCGGCCTAAGGCACCAGTTTGAACCGGTGCCAATGTGGGGGGGTGCCAAAAAGGGGTTTAAAAAGGCAACAGTTCAAACCGGTGCCAAAAATCGAATTTGACACCGGTTAACCGGTGCCAGTTTTGATTTTTGGCACCGGTTAACCGGTGCCAAAAAAGCCCACAAAAAATTATTTTAACCGGAGCCAAAAAACCCCAAAAAATCAATTTTTTTGTTTTTATTTTTTTTTATTTTTTTTATTTTTTTTTTGTTGTTGTCATTTTTCACTTAAAAATCTAATTGACTAAAATAAATAAGAACAACAACATATTAATCGAATATCATTGAATATAACCGAAAATTTACAGTATATAATCAAGAAAAAATTACAATATACGAATTATAAAATTAAACAATTACAACATATAAATAAATAAAAAAGAACTACAATATAAATTAAAAAAAAAATATTACAACATCACAATAAAAAAAACCCCAAACATCTAAATCAATATTCTTGATTCTTGATTCTTCGATTATGTGCAATATTTTGGGCTTGCAAAGCAAATAGTATACATGCGCCAATTAGTTCATCCAAAAAAATAAATTAAAATGTATTAGCTGCAAAAATTAGTTAAAAACCCAGAAAATTAAAAAATATAGAAAAAATTAAAATCGAAAAAAAATTAAAACCCAGAAAATCGAAAATATTAAAATCGAAAATTAGTTAAAAACCCAGAAAATCGCGAAAATCCAGAAAATGAAGAAAAAATTAAAATAAAACCCTAAAAATCGAAAAAAAATTAAAATTGAAAAAAATTAAAACCCAGAAAATTAAAAAAAAATTAAAATAAAAAATTAGTTAAAAACCCAGAAAATTAAAAAAAAACGAAAAAAACCCAGAAATCGTAAAACAAATAATAATCGAAAAATGAATCAAAATCGAAAAACAATAATAATACCCAGAAATCGTAAAACAAATACCCAGAAATGATATCGAAAAACAAATACCCAAAAATGAAATCGAAAAACAATTACCCAGAAATGAAATCGAAAAACAAATACCCAAATATGAAATAAAAAACAAATACCCCGAATTCGAAGAAAAATAAATCAAAATCGAAAAAAAAAACTTATTCAAATCGAATAAAAAAGAACCAGAAATCAAAAATAAAATCTATCAAAGTTGAAATCGAATAAAAAACCACCCAAAAATCGTAAAAAAAAAAGAAATCGAAAAAAAATACCAAGAAATCGATTGAAAGAAAGGAGGACGGTGTTGCATGTTGGAATTCTTCGAATGATAGATGGGAGGAGGACACCAGGGAGAAGAAGATGAGGGAGAAGGATATGAGGGAAGAGAAATAGAATGAGGAGAAGGAGATCGAGAAAGAGGAGGAGAGGAGAGAGAAAGAGGAAGAGAGGAAGAGAGGAGGAGAGAGAAAGAGAAACGGCTGATGAGTGAATATGTTAGGGTTGGGGGGGGGTTTTAAATGGGTCGGTTTTTTTATTATTATTTTTAATATTTAATGGCATCGGTTCACTTCAAACCGGTGCCCTTTTATGTTTTTGCCACCGGTTTGAAGTGAACCGGTGCCATATATCCTGGTTCAACTTCCCACCAAATTTTAAGGCCATTTTTAGCACCGGTTTGGACTGAACCGGTGCCAATTAGGCCTTTTTGATTTTTTCTATTAGTGGTTAGATCCTAGGCATGATACTAACAAGATTAATAACAAATCCTAGCATGTCACTAAACATTAAAGATCAAAGCTTTAGCCCTAACATGATACTAACATGATATTAGGAAAGAAATAGGAAACATCATAACAATAATACTTAATATTAGAAATTAAAAATGACACTAGGAATCAAAATAACAACCTAAACATGATTTCTATATCATAATATCAATTGAACAATTAAACAGGTACTTGGATGCCTCGTACCTCTTTCTAATAACAAAATACACACGTTAGTAACTTCAAGGAAATAATAAATCAAAACAATTAAATTAAATAATTGAAAGAAAGTTTAAATTAGATTTGGGACCAAACCCTCAGAAATATCAAACCTTTTAGGCCTAGGGCGAAGGCAAATTCGAATTTTTCTAGGTGTGTCTAGATTTTGTGAATGCGGAATTTTGTTTGTAAAAAGTTGATTTAGAAATAGGGAGAAAGAGTATCAAGAATATCTTGATGAGAGTTGGTGATTAAAAACAGAGGTCTAAGGACGCTATTTATAACGAAAACAGTCCGGATTTGATAAAAAAAGAATCGGAGTTTGCAAAGGAATAAAACATGTCGTTGTCGCCGCAATAGCCTCTGTCGCCACTCGACAGGCCTGTCGTCCAGCGCTGCAAGACAGTATTTGCGGATTTTTTTTTTATCATTTCTTTTTATCTAGAAGTCAAAATAAGGCATATAATATGTCGTTGGAAAGCTATTAACGTCTACTTTCCAACCCATCTAAAATCAGATAAAAAAAATTTGTAGAAAAAATGATATGGCCGAAATAGTGGAAGAGGGTCAATCTTTGATTGAGTTTCGTATCTCATTCATATCTTTTTCATTATAGCTCGGATTTAATATTATAATATATCATTGGAAAGATAATTTCATTATATATCGAACCATATAAGATTTGGATAAATATTATGAGGCACGAAAATAATATCTGACTATATTCCATTTCGTACAAAATAAGGATTCTCAAAAAGAGTAGTTTTATTCAATTTCAAACTCTTTTATACATAATTATTAATCCTAACTCCATTAGGATTTAAGAGAACTATTCTAGAAGACTATAATCAATTCTAATTTCACTAAGAATGATAATTAATAATAGGCCCTCCTCTAGATCATTGGCCGTAGGTAAGATCCGGTTTGAGCCCAGTTTAGTATTTTGGCCATAACTTCCTTATTATTCATCGGAGTTGGGCTTGTAATATATCCTTAGAAAGGTTTTTTCAAGCCCCATCCAAATACACTATTATTGGACCCATATCATGGACCAAACTAAAATAAAATGCACATTTTTCATAAATAGGGTAAGAAACGAAATATTTTCAAAAACAGAAAGAAGAGATATTTTGATAAAAACATCCTCATCACTAGACTTTTCACACTTTTGCTATGTTCGATAATCAAATGACATGATAGGTATTCATCACTGGGTTTGGTTTTGGGGAGACAAAAATGGGTGTCTACAGAAGCCCCCACTTTGACTGAGTTTGGAGAAACGCATGTTTTGAAAACAAAAGTCAAAGTAGCGATAGGGACGGAGACTGATTCATAACGTTCTACAATCCTAAATCACTCTTGTAACGCCGATACCTGCAAACTGGCTGCAACACCCCGTATTTTTATGAAGTTTTTAAGTATTTATAAAGTATATTTTAATGGCTCGAGTATTTCAATTAAATATTTTAAAGGGTTAAAGTATTTTAAATATAAGGTTTTATAAAAGTAAAATATATTTAGGGCCAAACATGTATTAATTATTGGGCAATGTAAATTATTCCTACATACTCTTATTGCAATAACCCATAACTTAAGCCATATCCCATAACTTAAGCCCACATTTTTATAAGCCCAAACTTAACCCTACACTCTCTACTCTATAAATACCCCATTAATCCTCAAAAATTTCCCACACAAAAAGGTTAGTCTTATTTTCTTTCTCCGTTGTTTTATAAATTTGTGTAACTATAATTTTTGATTTATGGGTTTTTATTTTATTGTTTGAAATTAATTTAATTAGTATCAAATTGTATTTAGATGATTAAACTTTATAATTTCATATTTTATAAATGTCATAATTTTCAGATTTTGTAAATTTTATAACCTAGGGTTTTTAATAATTGAAAATCATGATTTTAGGGTTTTTATGAACAATTAATTTAGGGATTTTATAGTAATGATGTTTTGAAATTTTGGTGATTATAACTACAGATTAGTTTAACCTAATTCCAGATTATTTTGAACACGTAAATTCGTGTTTTAATTTTTAGATTTCCGTTCGTTAATGTTAATTCCGTTTTAATCCCAATCAGGTTCTGAACTCATCCGATTTTGATAAATAAAAAGTAGTGTTTTCCATGTGAAAACAAGGTTTTAAGAAAGATTCACTAACTTCGGTAGTGATTACCACACTCTTGTGGCCAAAATCAGCTTCTAAATATGATTTTCGGGCAGCTTTTGATTTTAACGAAGTTTTTTTTATGCTTTAAATTTTATCCTTGAGTTTAAAGGGTAAGAGATAACTTAATGTTTCTATGGATAATTTGAGTATAAAGATGTATTTTGATGAAGTTTTAAAGGGTTTTTGATTAGTTTAAAATGTTGGAATTTTATTTTAAAGTAGTATAAATGTGATTTTAATAAAAGGGTGTGATTACTCATTAAAGAGGAGTTTAATTAGGGGTTTTTAAATAATTATCAGATTATTTTAAGTAGTCTAAAATAAATTTACGTTGCTGGAAGTTGTGTATACAAGGAGATTTAAAATAGTATTATTGTCCCTTTATGTAGGAGACTTGATTCGGGAATTGTTATAGTGTAATCGGCTACTTTAAGGGCTTATTTGAGGTACGTTCGCGTAATTAGCATATTTTGGTGATGTAGTATCATGCTAGGCTTGATTTAAATTAATCTCAAGTAGTATCATGCTAAGATTATCATTGAAAATTGTGGATTACTTATATTGGTGATTAAATTGGAAAGCATGATTTATTTGTGATGGATTATGGAATGGAAAATTATATTTTGGTGTGTTTTTATGAACCACAATTTTATTTATGGCATGTTGGAATGCATATTTAATTAAACTACATGTTTAATTTGGATTGAAATATTGAAAAAGAATTTTGTTATGGTTCATATAATTTTTACAGATGCTATAATTATGGGAAATGAGCTATATAAGTTTCTATGTACACGAGGAATAAACTATATTTTGGTTCCTTAGTGAACTTAAGGTGTTTCTAACACCGAGGGATAGGATTTGTGGCGCTTTATGCGTTTAAGGTGTCTTTGACACTGAGGTAGATTTAAAATGGGTTCAACATTAAATATTATGTGGTCACTAATTATTCAAGATTTAAATTGGTATGTTTGATTGTTTGAATAATTATCATTGATTGAATTATTTATGGTTTGTGAGTCATCACCAAGTTTAATAATATGTAAATAGTGTAAAGTGAAAGAGATTACACACCAAAACTCTTGGAACGTATATACCTTGAGTATGAACATATGGAGGGAGTTATGAGGTTTTATATTTAACCATAACTTCTACTGGAGTACAGGACGTTGTACATTCCTTTTATTTATTATTATGCGCAGGAATTCCGCCACCTATGTGTGGTTTTGATGCTGGCATGGTTAGCTCCCGTGTCAGTAACCTTAATTAATTTGGGGGAGGGAGAATTTGAAACTCGTTCGATGCGTAATCAATGCCAAATAAATTATGTAGTTGTCTAGTTAAGAAGTTTTGTTGGATGTTGTATGATTGAAAAACAGATGCAACAAGGTAAGTTATGTGTTGATAGGTAAGTGCATATTAGTGTGTTAATTACGCTTATGTACTCAGCTTTGCTGATTGTGTGTTTTGTGTGTTTGTTGCCCTTGTCTTTATCTTGGCCCTATGATGACCCATTTTTAATGGAGAGTAGTTGAAACAAGTAGAGATAAGCTTTTCAGGTATTGAAGCATGTTCATGACGGGGCATGAGTGAAGAGCGAATCATGCTAGTTTCCATAAGTATAGGATGTGTTTAATGCTTTATTTATTTATGATACTATCATTATGCATGACTAATGAGAAGGTTTTGAGTTTGGTTTGGTTTTAATAAGGGCCTATAATGGTTCCAAGTTGTAGGTTAATTTTATTTTACTTCGTTTGATTTATTTTCGTTGCTTGACTTTTTCAAGTTGACTTCTTATGAAAAGGTTTTGAAATTAGTCTTCCGATGTGTGTCTTTGAAAGTTGCCTTAGCCGTTTTCACGGTGGTGGTAATATTTTAGATATTCCTATTAAAGTTTTATACAAGGCAAAACATGTATTTTAAAAAAAAGGAATTTCAAAGGTGTTACACTAGCGTTAGTTAAAATAGATAAGAGAGTTAAGAAACACGTATCTTGCACCGTCGAGCACACGTCTCTGAAGTAACCGATTTGTTGCATTTTGCTGTTGTGACAACCTTCCATAAGTTAGGAAACGCCATCTTGCTGTTTTGATGTTGTGGTCATGATTTATTGCTGTTAATGTTCACTCGTTTCTGAACAAAAGAGCTTCTTTTTTTAGGATTGTTCGCTCGTCTCTGAACAAAAGAGCTTTAATAGGATGCCCACGCGTCTCTGAGTAGGAGAGCTTGAAATACATATCCAAGCGTCTTTAAATAAAGAGTTTTGATAGGATATGCCCACGCGTCTCTAAGAAAAAGAGCTTGAAATACATGTCAACGTGTCTTTGAACAAAGAGCTTTGAATGATATTCCCATGCGTCTCTGAGCAAAAGAGCTTGAAAGGATTGTCCATGCGTCTCTGAACAATAGAGCTTTGATTGATTGAGATCGTTCGGTTGCCTACGAACTGGAGCTTTGCTGAATGGTTGTATCTTGTAAAAATCAAAAGATTGCCAAAAGACTTTGCTAGTGCTTTTCTTAGGGTTGACCTAAGGTGATTGATTGACTTGAGGTTAACCCAAGGTGAATTGACTGTGTGACTCATGACCCGTGTGTGCATTGTATTGTGATGTGCTTGACTCAAAATGCGAAAAAGCAAAAAATTTCCGTCATTTTTGTGGAGGGTACCTACTTTCTCCCGAAAAAGAAAGATGCGAAAAAGAATCAAAGTGTTTGATGGTGCATGTTGAATGAGATTAATCTTTTAACGTTGTCCCTCATAGTACAAGGATTGTAACATCTTAGACTATCCTAGTTGACTCGATAATGAAAGAATTTGGGTAACTTAGGCACGAAGGCTAAGCACTTCGTACTTTGTGATGCAATGATGAGTGATGAGTAATTTTGTTATGAAAAAGTATGCTTCAATGTTGTGTTAAGATTTCATGACAAAAGGTTCCTAAGGGAAGTATATTTTGGTCATGTATCTGTGACGTGTGTGATAGTGACACTAAATTTAGGCCGCAAGGGCTAAGTGTGTGGAAAAATATATTGAAAAGAGTCAAATGGTGGTGACTCTTAGGCTAGGTAGGCTAATGATGTAAGGATCAAGCCCCCAAGTCTAGCACTAAGTAGATAGGGATAAGCATAGCAAATTCCTTGATATGATCAATTATGAACGTAAATATGAATGCATTTTTATTACAACCGCACCCCAATGTGAGGTTGCCTACGTATCCATTAGGAATCAGGCTGAACGTAGCTCTAGCCGAACCTTGCACAAGTATGTGTATACCTCAAAGAGGTCTTTTAAGGTTGTAACGTGGTTAGGCTAAAGGTTTGAAGAAGAAGGGGATAAAGGCTCAAAACCTAGATAAGCCCCCAAGGTGTGCACCCTTGCTTTTGAATCTCTATATTTTTATGCTTGAGGTTTTTAACTCTTTTTTTAGCTCTCTTTTCTTTTTTTGCTTTTTATTTTTTTTATTTATAAGTGTGGGAAATCCCGATCATGCGGTCTATCGCTCACTTGGCATTCATGTTTCTCACGCACGGTACCGAGCACTCGATAAGAGACGCAATCTGAGACGTGTTCATATCAAAGACATGTTCATGTCAAAGACATTGGAACACTTGCCCTTTTGTACGCTTTTATTTATTTTTTTTATTGCTTTTTTTATTTTTTTGAAATCACTCAAGCTTTTGAAATCGCATAAGTTACACACCATCCCATCCCATCCCAAGGTTAAGTATATCTAGGTTGAACAAAGAAAGGTCTATCGTTAGACGAGACTCAAAGTGGTTTATCATGAAAAGGTTGTATATTTGAAGGGTGAAAGGTAATATGATGTGGCTACAAGGGGTGTGTCAAATCATTGGTATACCTTGTGCTTAGATCGGCATGGAGATTTTTTTTTTTTTTTTGGGCAATACAATGATCATATGCAAGGAAATAAATGCTCATTTTATTAAAGGGAGAAAAGACACATACAAATTAAGAATCTAAGGAAAATAAAAAGGTGCCTATTGCTAGACTTATTTGGGGAATGGAAAAAAAAAGAAAAAGAGGTCACGAAATCTTGTCGTTGAAGCTCGCCTCATGTTTTAATCTTTATCATCACTCAGACTTCTTTCCGTTTAGAGGTATGTGAAGCTTATTATTATCAATTAGATATTGGATTATCTCTTTTAGCTTCCAACAGCTCTCAGTAGTATGACCCTCACCTTGATGGTACTTGCAGCGTTCATTTGGATTCCAACTAGGAAACCTCTTCTTAGGTGCGGGATCTTGAATAGGTCTAATGGGAGTTATGAGACCTCTAGGATTAAGGTGATCGAATGCTGTGTCATAACTTATGCCTATAGGTGTAAAGGTTCTCTTTTTCTCTTGTTTGTTCATGGCAAGGACCTGATCCAATAACGTTGTTCGAGTAGGTATTTTTGGGAGAAGAAGGATTGTCGTTCTTCTTTCCTTTCCAGCCACTATTATTATTGTACTATTCTTGGCCTTCCTGTTGCTAAGAGGAACGTTAAGGTGATTTGAATCAATGAGGTCTTGAATGTGATCCTTGAGGGTAAAACACTTTTCGGTGATGTGACCATGGTCTCTATGATATTTGCAATAAGAGTTTGGATCCCAATTGGGGTATCGTTTCTCAGATGGTGGGTCTTGGCTAGGGTCAACGGGATGAATGAGACCTTAATCATGAAGATAGTCAAAAGCTTCATCATAAGTCATTTCTATTGGTGTGTATTCTTCAATGGTTTGTTTTACCCGCGGCTTAGGATCATTGAGTTCTTTATTAAATCCTTGATGAGAATTTTGTTCGATAACCATCATCCGATTTGCTAGTCCTTCTACCACATTTAAGAGCATGGTAATGACATCTTGCTGTTTTCGAACGTCTTCTTTTAGGCTTGAAAAATTCTCTTCGGTATTATCTAAGAAAATTAATTCATCCTCCTCAATCATGGCCACTTCATCAACAGAGGTTATATAAGCTATCTCGATCATGGCCTCACCTAAAGGTGTGATAAGGAGTGAAGGATTGAAGGATGTTTGATCTTCTGCGATGGCTAGAATCTCAGAAGTTTTATTGTCATCGATCAGTTCTTGAACAGCTTCTTTCAGTTTCCAACACTCCTCGGTGTCGTGACCCTTTCCTTGGTGATACTTGCAATTTTTATTAGGATCCCACTTAGGTGGCTTGGCTTCTTGAACAGCTTCTTTCAGTTTCCAACACTCCTCCGTGTCGTGACCCTTTCCTTGGTGATACTTGCAATGTTTATTAGGATCCCACTTAGGTGGCTTGGCTTCTAGAACTGGGTCTTTAATAGGTCTTATGGGCATGACTAGTCCTTTGTCGTGTAGCTTTTCGAAAGCTGTTTCATAACTCATACCTAGTGGAGTGAACACTCTTTTCGACCTTTGGATTTGTGGTTTAGAGGTTTTCGTAGCATATACTTCGTTAATGGGAGAGGAAGAAGAAGGATGGTCGTTCTTCTTTCCTCTCGCACTATTATCTTTCAGAAGGTCATATTCAATGTCAATGCCTATATTATACACAACCTTGAATGTATTCAAGTTGTGTTGGTATTTTAAGTGCTTTTCATATTTTTCTTGAAGGTTCTTGATGAACATCCTTACAAACTCTTTTTCGCTAGGAACCTTAACCCTATTAGCAGAAGTTTCCCTCCATTTGTTGAAGAAAGAAGTGAACCCTTCGTTTTCTTTTTGTTTTAACATCTCAAGTTGTCTGTGGTCTGTTTCGTCTTGGATGTTGCACTTATACCTATCTATGAAAGCGTTTTTTATGGAATCTCAAGAAGAGGTTTTCTCTTTGTCAAGGGAAAAGAACCATTGTTGACAAACAGTTTCAAGAGATAAAGAAAACAAGGAATGAAAGACTTTCCAATCAATCCCCTTAATGTTGATTATGGTCTCGAATGCCCTTAAGTGGAAGTAAGGATTATCTTTTGGCTGGAACTTAGGGATGTCATTGGCATTGAACTTCTGCGGATGAATCTCCTTGTCCACTTAGACCCCCTTGTGAGCTAATGTCCGGGAATTTATAGTCATTGGATATTTTGCTCAAGCTTTCTTGCATGAGCTTCATTTGTTGTTGTTTCACAGGGTCATTGATTTGGAGGGTTAAAGTCTTCAAGATCTCAGTCACGTCTGCCATTTGCTTCTTAAGCTCATTGACTTCTTCTTGACTTGCCATTGTCTTCTTAGCTTTTCTTTTTCGACCGACTGGTTTATGAAAAAGTTGAACTTGAATAAAGGTGTTGTCCTTGATTAATCGCCCTTCTCTCCTCGACCACATAATGTGTAAAGGGAAATGAGGGATAAATTTTTTATTATTTATTTTGACTCAAGCTCTATTCAACATGGAAGAGAATGTGGAAGATAATGGGAATAGATTGGACCCCCCACTTGAATGACGGAAAATGACTCATGCATGAACCTAAGACATGGTCATGGTGACATATACAAAGTGTGTGATGAGACTATTGAGTGTAGATGACATGTTAAGACTCGTGTCATGACCATGTGGCTAGACTATGTGACTAGACTCAAGCGAAGACTAAGTTAAGACTTCATGTATATGCATTAAATTGGACATGATGTGGTATTTTAGTCATACCTTTTAATCTGTGACTCTGATTGAGATGAAACTAACGCCAAATTAAAGATACAACTCGGGGCTACATATCCATAGGTTTTACGACTTGTAACTCTTCCTAGAACTCCGGCTATGACCAAAACAAGTTAACGCTTGTGCAATATACGGGAATAAAAATCCGGGTTGACTTAAAGGAACTATGACTCGATTTTAGACATATTTATTAGCTCAATTAATTAATTAATCAATTAATTGAGCAAAGTCTTTTAGTCCTTGGTTAGTTTATTTAAGAATATTTACAAACACAAGTCAAACCAAACGGTTGTTTAGTCACATGTAAGTATGTACAAACAAATAATGCACATGTAGTCAAGTAGTCACAACATGATGCATTGAGTTTGTAACCTAACCATGGCTCTAGTTCTCTAAAGTTCAGGATATGGGTTAGTCAAAGAGGGTCCATCGTTATGAGTCCGGATGCACCACGCGGAAACCTTACCTTTGGAAGGGTTGGCGAGAGTGGATGGGACCTCACGAGTTAAACTCGCTTCCATGGTTTGGTGAATTCAACATTCTCGGATGTACCCTTGGTTGCTCAGAGCGTTCAATTAGATAGATAGAGCATGAATTCTCAGAGGGTTATGTCCATATGTAGAACACATATGGGTTTGAGAAAAGTGACAAAAACACAATCAGGAAGTAGAATCGAGCTAATAGTGCTAGAACTGGTCAAAACAAGAACGCATATTTCTAGCTCGGTATTGGAAGAACGCAACGCCAGCCAACAAAGATTGTCTCCAGGATGTGAGCCCTGTCGCCCGGCGACAAAGCCATATCTTTGGCGACAGGCTCTTTTTTCTGGACGCCATTTCCTACATGCCTCAGCAGCTATCTGTGTTCTTAGAATTTTCCAGTTTTACACAACATTATTTCGATTCTATTTGTGAAAGATATTCCTCAAATTTCCTACGTGTAAAAATCATATGTTTTTGACTCATTACGGATGGTCATTCCAATGAAAACCTTTTTTTATGCATATGACAATAATGTTAATAAAAATTACGCACATGAAATACTTAGAACTTTTGATTCTCATCCACTCATTCTAAATCATTGCCGAAATAAATTTCAGGAATTAAAATAGAAATCCTCCCTAGCGGAGTCACCAAAAACTTTAGGGAATATTTCAAGCATTACCCCAAACCTGAACCCCACTGTGATCATACACTAAAGTATGGTGGCGTCCAAAGGGAAGGAAGCTAGAGCAAAATAGTCACCAACAAGTTTTAGGAACTTGTAAATCGTTCATAGGGTGAAGGTTACACTCCTTAACGATCCATGAGATCTCCAATAGGTCTGGAACCAAGAGTGGAAGTTCGGGGATGAAAGTACAAATCCAATCTAAAAGAGAAAGAACCTGCCCTAATAATAGGCCTCTACTTTATTCTTCTCGTATTCATGTGCACTTTCTGACTAACATACAATCATTCAGTTTACCCTAAACCTGTTTAATTTATGTTGGTTGAATATTAATGTACAAATAAAACTATTATTGGCGATCACTTGAATTATAATCATATTAACCCTAAACAAGATTATTAACTATCTTATTAAGCGTGATTACAAGCACAAATTCCCTTTGAACATGCATAAAAGACGTGATCAAGCAATAACAATAAATATACTGAAGCAACATGATCATAATCATAATAACAATTATAATTAACATGATCATGTTAAAGCATAATATTAATAGTAAGATCCTAGGCATGATACTAACAAGATTAATAACAAACCCTAGCATGTCACTAAACATTAAAGATCAAAGCTTTAGCCCTAACATGATATTAGGAAAGAAATAGGAAGCATCATAACAATCATACTTGATATTTGAAATTTTAGTTATTACCCTAAACATCATACTATGAAAAGCATCCTAACATGATACTAGCTAGGAATCAAAATAACAACCTAAACATGATTTCTATATCATAATATCAATTAAACAATTAAAGCACGTACTTGGATGCCTCGTACCTCTTTCTAATAACAAAATACACACGTCAGTAACTTCAAGGAAATAATAAATCAAAACAATTAAATTAAATAATTGAAAGAAAGTTTAGACTATATTTGGGACCAAACCCTCAGAAATATCAAACCTTTCACATCTAGGGAAAATGCAACTTCGAATTATGCTAGGCGTGTCTAGATCTTGTGAATGCGGAATTTTGTTTGTAAAAAGTTGGTTTAGAAAGAGGGGGAGAGAGTATCAAGAATTTCTTGAGGAGAGTTGGTGATTAGAAAAGGAGGTCTAAGGACGCTATTTATAACCAAAACAGTCCAGATTTGATTAAAAAAGAATCGGAGCTTGCAAAGGAATAAAACATGTCGCTGTCGCCGCAATAGCCTCTGCCGTCGTGCGACAGGCCTATCGTCCGGCGCTGCAATATAGTTTTTACATATTTTGTTTTTATCATATACTTTAATCCAAAAGTTCAAATAAAGCATATAATATGTCGTTAGAAAGCTCTTGAAGTCTAATTTCCAACCCAATTAGAATCAGTTTAAAATCTTTTGTAAATACAAAGATATGGCCAAAATAGTGGAAGGGTGTCAGTTTTGGATAGAGTTTCGTATCTCATTCATATCTTTTCGTTATAGCTCGGATTTAATATTATAATATATCATTGCAAAGACAATTTCTAGATCCATCCAACCATATAATATTTAGATAGAGATTATGAGGCACAAAAATAATATCTGACTATATTCCATTTTGTACAAAAGAAGGATTCTCAAAATAAGTAGTTTTATTCAATTTCAAACTCTTTGAAACATAATTATCAATCCTCACTCCATTAGGTTTTAAGAGAACATTCTAGAGTATTCTAGAAGACTATAATCAATCCTAATTGCACTAGGAATTATAATTAATAATAGGCCCTCCTTTAGATCATTGGGTCGTAGGTAAGATCCGGTTTGAGCCCAGTTAAGTATTTTTGCCGTAACTTCCTCATTTTTGGGCTTATAATATATCTTTGGTAAGGTTTTTTCAAGCCCCATCCAACTACACTATTATAGGACCCATATCATGGACCAAACTAATCTAGAATGCAAGTTTTTTATAAATAGGGTAAGAAAAGAAATATTTTAAAAAACTGAAAGAAGAGATATTTTAATAAAACATCCTCATCACTAGACTTTTCACACTTTCGTTATGTTCCATAATCAAATGACATGAAAGGTATTCATCACTGGGTTTGGTTTTGAGGGGACACAAATGGGTGTCTAGAGTTATCTATTGGATAAAAGGTTATACTTCGCACTTATATTTGTAGAATTCCAAATCAAACTATATTGTTTACCATGATTGGTAAAGAAAATCTTCGATAATGGTTCTCAAAGAAAGGACTTTTATAAGTCCGAAAGGACAGTTGGACATCATGTGTTAAAAATACTAGGTATTTTTTATAAACATAAAGTATTGAGTTGGAAACTCAAAATTGTCAATGCCTGATAACCAACATTTCTTTTCGCTCTATACGCTGGTGAGTACGACTCATTGATGTATTAATTCAAGTACGAATTAAAGGAAAAGATGGAACTTTGTTATACAGCGCATTAGATGCTTAATTATTCCTAAAAAAGTATAAAAGTTATAGACTCTTATAGATTATGAGATAAAGTATGATAAGAATTATAGGAATCGAGGAACAAAGAAAAGGAATAAGATTCCATTTCTGATAAAGAGTTAATGTTATTCTAATTAACTTAGCAAGTTATTATCTTCACAAGTATCAGATACTGCTTGAGTGTTCCACTTTTGTTTTTTTTTTTGGCAAATAAAGATTTTATTACCAAAGAAAGAGAGTTACAACTTACAAAAGCTAAGTTATAACTACCACCACAACACCACAAGTCCTAAAATACAGACCTCACCCCAAACACCAGTTCTAGGACCCACCCTAGCCACCTTCTATGAAGGGCTCTAGGAAGGACCTAGAACAAACTAGACTCGGGCTTCCAACTACCTTCTATGAAGGGCTTTAGAAACCAGGACCAGACAACAAAAAAAACAGCCACTTTGTAAAACAACAGCTAGCAAACATGCCTAACAACTATACCAACAAACAACAAAACCTAAACATACAAAAATTTTCCTTCAGAGTCAATGCATCTACAAGCAACAGAAAAGATAACATCCCTAAAAGCAATATCTGCAGGCTTGTAATCTCCAGTGAACATCAAAGTATTTCTCTGTATCCAGATGCAATGAATAGTCTCTGCAAAACACATAAGCAGCAACCTTCCTTTAGCAGTGGCTCTTCTACCTTGCTGCAGCACCCAAATAACTTTAGAGTCAAATATCTGCCCAATTCTGCAAAATCCAAGAAGTTGCAAAATTTTGTTCCAAATACTAGCAGAATCAGAAAATTCAAAAAATAAATGAGAAACATTTTCTGCAGTACTAGCACAGAAGAAGCACAGGCTATATTCCAGGTAGCAAGTCTATCTTTAGTGACTAATCTGTTCCATTAGCCAACCAAGTGATAAACATACTCTTAGCAGAAGCCCTGTTATTACAAATTATTCTTTTCCAAGTCACTTTCTCAAACTGTGGTCTGATCCGAATGTAGAGCTGTCTGATGCTCATTTTACCATTAACTGTAATGCCAGTCAATCCACCAACATTATCAACTAAAATTCTGCAATTCATGATTTTCCTTAAAACCCAAGAACATTTATTAGGAAAAGGAGAAGACCAGAAATCTTTGTTGCTAAAATAATATGCGTGAATCCATTTTACCCATAGATTATCAGACTTATGAGCAATGTCCCAAAGAACTTTGGTGATTGCTGCTTTATTCCAATCTTCAAGAGAGGTAAGGTTCCACCCTCCACAAGTCTTAGGCAAGCATAAAAACTTCCAAGATGTTTGGGGTAAAAATACCCTAAACACGTGGCCCAATGGCCTAGTGACACGTGGCATCCAGCCGTTGGTCAGCAGTGCTCCAATCCTCTGCTGACACGTGTCCTCTAAACCCTAAAAGGGAAACCATCCCTTCCCCACTATAAATAGTGGAAGGACCCTCATTAATGGGGGGCTGGAACATTTTGTTGTTCACATTGAATACTCCTCAAAAAGAAAACCACTTACCCCGAGCAATATTAATTGCAGAATTCTCGCATTACGCGAGAAATAACTTCCACATTACGTGCATTCTACCTCCCGTATCTTTACTAACTTGATCGTCGGAGGCGGAGCTCCTACCCCCAGGAGTCTTCGTGATTTTGCAAGCACAGGCGTCGAAGGGCATTCTTGGAATTGTAACTCTCCCGCAGGACACATCAAAAAACCCCGAAACACAAGAGACCAGAGCTTTCTTGCTAGGATTAGATTTCCCAGTCCAAAGAAAACATCTAAATCTTGATTCCATTTCTCTCAAAATCTTTTTTGGTAAAATAAAAATCTGAGATCAATAAGCTTGGATACCAAAAAGAACACTCTTTATCAACTGAAGCCTACCTGCATAAGACAGGTGTCTAGCTGCCCACCCTTCAATCCTAGCAGTTACTTTCTCAACTAAAGGCTTGCATTGAGAAATAGTAAGCTTTTTAGAGGAAAGAGGAACACCCAGGTATCTAAAAGGCAAGGAGCCTCTAGCAACCCCCAAAACAGACTGAAGCTTAACTTGATCCTGCTCACTTATCCCTCCAAAATAAACATCACTTTTATCCAGATTAGCAACCAAACCAGAAGCACCAGAGAATTTCTAAAAAGCTTGAAAAATCAACTGAATAGAGACAAGGTCAGCCCTGGAGAAAAGAAGTAACTCATCTGCAAACATCAAATGTGTAATCCCCAACTTTGCACATCTTAGGTGGAAATTGAAATCAGGGTTCAAAGTCATCACTTTTAAGCACCTTGAAAGATAGGATCACCTTGCCTCAAACCCTTTTTAGCAGAAAGATAGGATCACCTTGAAAAGGGGACATAGGATCACCTTGAAAGATAGGATCACCTTGAAAAGGGGACATAGGATCACCTTGCCTCAAACCCTTTTTAGCAGAAAAAGGAAGAGAAGGGTATCCATTAATCAAAACAGAATAAGAGACAGTTGTAACACACCCCATAATCCAAGAGATAAATCTGTTAGGGAAACCTAACTCAGCAAGAATAGTTCTCAAAAAACTCCATTCAACAGAATCATAAGCTTTCCTAAGATCAACCTTAAGTAAACATCTAGGAGTGATGAACTTATGAGAATAACCTTTGATAAGCTCAGTAGCAAGAAGGATATGATCACCAATATGCTTACCAGGAATAAAGCCAGCCTGAGCATCATTAATGACACCTCCAATAACCTTTGAGAGCCTGGCTGTAATGATTTTAGAAATAAGCTTGTAGACTAAAGTACAACAGGCAATAGGTCTGTACTCCTTTGCATAAGAAGGGTTAGAAACTTTAGGAACAAGAGTAATGGTAGTGCAATTCCACTGCCTAACCATTTGACCATTAGAAAAGAAATCCAAGACAACAGCATAAACATCAGTTTTAACAATATCCCAAGACTTTTTGAAAAAGACAGCATTGAAGCCATCAATTCCAGGAGCTTTATCATTATCAATACCCTTAAAAGCAAGATCAATCTCACTGAAAGTAACTTTAGCCAGAAGAAAATCCTTAGCATCCTGATCAAGCTGAGGGCCAGTTCTCATAACAGCTAAATCAACCCCAGGGAGAGAAGAAGCAGCAGAACCTAAAAGATTCTTATAAAAGTCCAAGATTTCAGCAGCAATGAGATCAGGATCCCTGAGCAAAACCCCTTCACTATTATAGATGGAATCTATTCTGTTCCTGTTTTGCCTCTGCTTCATTATAGAGAAAAAGAAATGAGAGTTAGCATCTCCAAGCTTAATCCAGTCAATTCTAGATTTTTTCCTGTAGATAATACTTTGAATATGCATCCAATGTTTCACTTTATCAATAGCAATATTCTCAAGAGTCTGAAACTGAGTATTAGTCCAATCATCAGCCAACTTCATTTGAATATCACTAAGATCCCTGTGAGCTTGCTCCAATTTTTCAGTGACATTAGCAAAGTGTCTGATATTCAGAGCCTTCAAACCTAATTTAACAGCCTTTAGTTTATTCCAAACAGACAAAATTGGGGAATCATGCTATCCACAAGACTCCCAAGAATCCCTGACAGTCTGCTGGAAATCTTTATGTTCAGAAAGGCAGTTAAGAAATCTGAAGGGCCTACCCTTCCCTAGACCAGCAGTACTAATATAAAAAAAAAAAAAAAAAAAAAAAAAAAAAAAAAAAAGAGGACAGTGATCAGAGAGGGAGGGAGGGAGATAAATGATTTCAGTTTGACCATAATCATTGATCCAAGCTTCATTGACAATTCCCCTATCAATTCTAGTAACAATTCTACTAGCACCTTCACCCTTATTAGACCAAGAATAGAAAGAGCCTTTACTCTTAATCTCAGTGAAGTCCATTGATTCCATACAATCCTTAAAGTCTCTAACTTCAGCATCAGTCACAGGATTGCCATTATATCTATCTTCAGAGCAAAGAACAGAATTAAAGTCCCCCATACAAATCCAAGGGACATGAGAACTCCCAAGAGACTGCAATCCAAGCCACAAAGGTTTCCTATCATGAATTGAATGCAGACCATAAACAAAGGTACACAAGAAAAGATGTTGTAAATCTTTAGAGCTAATCTGAGTATGAACAAATTGTTCATGATCAAATAAAACATTAACAGTAACTTTATCAGTTTTCCAACCAACCCAAATTCTGCCTTAAACAGCATGATTATAGTTACAGTGCCATGACCAAAATCTACCAAAATTCTTCTGAATAGAATTTTGATTATGAATTTTAACTTTAGTTTCCAGAATAGCAATCACATCCACATTATGATCTCTTAGAAGCTGCTTAACAGCAGCTACCTTATCAGGGTCATTATGACCTCTGATGTTCCAAGAAACTACAATCATTTAACCAAAGAGGGATTACCATCACCCTCGATAGGATTTGTTTCAGCAATTTCATCTTCTAGCAAAGCAGAATAAGCATTGTTAGTTCTAGGAATATTCTGATTAACCCCAACAATATGAGAACCATAACCGTTTTGCTTACCACCCTCCAATCAGCATCAGAATAAGTAGCAAAAGAAGCATGAGCAGGAGTAATCATGGGTTGCAAATCAGAACTTTGATCCTTCCCCTGATCTTGTTTAGAAGCAGCAACTGCAGGGTCTGGAACAGGCTGTTTCTGAACCCAAACTTTCTTTGGTTGAGCTTTTGGCTGGGGATTAGCTTGCTGAGCCTTAGGCTTATCCTTTGGCTTAGGAGCATTAAAATCATGCCCCACTCTATCACACTTCTTGCAAAAGGGAGGAGACCATTCAAATATGATTCTTAGTTCAAGCATCACTCCCAGAGGACTCTCAACAAGCACAGTAGTAGGTAGGGGCCTAGTTATATCAACTTCAATGAGCATTCTAGAAAAGGAAACTCTCAGATGTCTAGTTGTACATTCATCAGCAAACAAAGGTACCCCAATTGTGCTACCAATTCTACTTAAGGTATCTGAGCTCCAGCAATTCAGAGGCAAATTTGGTATTCTTACCCACATAGGAACAATTCTAAGAATTTCAGCTTGAAAATTAAACTTATCACTCCATGGTTTAACAATAGCAGGCTTATTATTGAACATATGAGGTCCAGAGCTTAAAACAGTATCCTTCTCAGCAGAGGAATTCAAATTGATTATAAAATAACCATCATCATGCCAAAAAATCTCAAGTTTAGCAAAGTTACTCCAAGTCTGAGCAATGTATTTGTAAACAGCTGAAATTGTAGGGTAAAAACCAACAACATAAAAGATAATAGCATTGCACCATTTAGAGTTACCTGCCTCAATATCTTTAGCCTGGATCTGAGCAACAGGTTTCCCATCCTTGAGCACAGGGGCCACAAAAGAAAGAGCAGCACCTTTAGCAGTCAGTTTGCCTCGGAATAGATTTACCCACTTCTTAGAATTAGCTGCATGTTTCAATAATTCAGCTGGTTCAGGAAGATCCTCAGCCCCCGAAACAACCGGAACAGAAGCATTTAGGTCACTATCCAACGAATTATCCAATAGAACAGTAACCGGGGAAACCCTAGTTACTGTTTCATTGATTTTTTGTATCTGAGAAGCAGCAAACGATTCCTCTAAGATCTTCAATTCAGCCCTAGTAATCCTACCTCCTGATGGGTGAACAAGATGAGCTGGAAGAGACACCATCTCAGTCTCATCTTCAACCTCTGGAATAGTACTGGGGTTCATATTCAAATTCTTCAATCGATTGAGATCAGCAGGAGTGAGAGATCCAAAAGCAGGGGAACGAGGAAGTGGAGTAGTTTGTTTCTTCTTCTTATCCATGATGATCAGATGTGAGTGAAAAAAAACCAACATCACCTCAAACCACCATGAAAATCACAGAAAACCAGAGCTTCTCTCTCTAACTTTCTCTGCTTGTGTGTTCCACTTTGAAAATAACCTTAAACTATTGAAGTTAAGATAATTTATCTACTCACAAGCTTAGAATGAAGCAAGTGGTGCTACATCAGTTGTAAGGTCGTATGCTTTATTGAAAGACCTTTAAGCAAAGGCTGGAAGAAATAAATGGTTATTGTGTTCCTATAGACACCCAAAAGTGTCTCCCCAAAATAAAACCCAGTGATGAATACCTTTCACGTCATTTGATTATCGAACAAAGTGAAAGTGTGAAAAGTCTAGTGATGTGGTTGTTTTTCTTAAAATATCTCTATTTCTGTTTTTGAAAATATTTCTTTTTATACTCTATTTATGAAAATAGTCAGTCAAATTTATTTTTGTCCATGATAGGGGTCCAATAATGATTTATTTGGATGGGGCTTGAAAATACTTTTCCAACGATATATTTTAAGCCCAATTCCGATGAATAATGAGCAAGTTATGGCCAAAATACTAAACTGGGCCCACATCGGATTTTACCTACGACCCAATGATCATGTGGAGGATCCAAAGATTTAATCTCATTCCTAAACTAATTAGGATTAATTAGAAGATTCTATGAGTTTCTAAAAGATCTTAATTGTCCTTTTTGAAAAGATAAGATTATAGAATTTGAAATTGAATAAAAACTTTCCTTTTTTTAAGTCCTAATTCTATTCGAATTTAAAGATGTTCAAAGACAGTCATATATTATTTTCGTCGCTCATAATATTTATCCAAATCTTATATGGTTAGATAGATCTTTAAATTATCTTTCCAATGATATATTATAATATTAATTCCGAGCTATAACGAAACAAATATGAAAGGAATACGAAACTCTATCCAAAACTAACACCCTTCCACTATTTCGGCCATATATTTTTATCTACAAATGATTTTACTCTAATTCTAATTGGGTTAGAAAGTAGATTTCAACTAGGTTAAATCCCATACCATGCACGGTGATCTTCATATATATAGTTATATATTATTGATTGAGAAATATTATAATCATATAAATTAGTCAAGAAATAATAAAAGTATGTGATATGTTAATTTGATATTTGCAATTTTAATTGTAGCTTCCAATACACAACTAAAAAACGTATTAAAGATTTGTGAATAAAAATATTTCGCAATTTCGTAAAATAGGTCACTAATTATTTAAAAATATTGATTTTTGTTATATTTTGCCCAATTTTTTTCAAGAAAGATTTGTGAATCAATATTTTATTTTAAATATAATAATTATCACGTGTTTATATGGAATATGTACAAAGAAAATGATTTTTGTAAATGATTTGTTTCCTTAATTAAAATATTTTTTTAAAAGAAAAAGAAAAAAATTACTAAGGACACACCAAGAGATGACATGTGTCATCGCTGGTGTGTCTTTTAGTATATATATATTGATATCTTTCCAATGACATATTATATGACTTATTTGGACTTCTTGATCAAAAGATATGATAAAAAGAAAATCCGTAAAAAACTATCCCAGCACCAAACGATAGAATCTGTCGCTTGGCACTGGTGCCTGTTGCCTGGCGTTAATCCTGTCGCCTAGCGCTGGTCTCTGTCTTCTGGCAACAGGAGGTCTTTTATTCCGAATGGGACTCGAACTCTAGTCTATCGTTTTTGAACTATTTTTCTATAATTAGGGGTCGTATCTCCCCGTATTTAAAAAACCAACAATCATCAATCATCTATTCTTCCCTCTCCTAAGCTAGAAGCTTATTCTCTCTCTCTGTTCTTTTGCTAAAACTTCCCTCTCACAAAATTCCACATTCATTAGTTCTAGACACACCTAGCCAAGTTCGAAGTTGCCTTCACCCTAGACGTGAAAGGTTGATAATTTCTGAGGGCTTGGTCCCAAATCTTTATTTAATTAATTTAATTTAATTTTTTATTATTTTTCTTGAAGTTACTAACGCGTGTATTTTGTTATTAGAAAGAGGTACGAGGCATCGAAGTAAGTAATTGTTGTATTTTGATATATAAATCATGCTTAGATTATTTTGTTAATTCCTAGTATCATGTTAGGATGTTTTGTTGCTTCCTAGTATCATGTTAGGATGTTTTATTGCTTCCTAGTATCATGTTTAGGGTAATAACTAAGGAAAATTTGAAACTAATAATCCCACCTTTGCTTGTTCTTCTCAAAACAATCCTACCTTTTAATATTCCAAAAATAATCCCACCTTTTACCTCAATATTCTTTTAACAAACCATGAAAAGTTTTGATAGGTTGGTAACCTGCTAGAGAAGGTAATTTTACACGTGTTGAGTTTTTATTGGTCAAATTCTTATAAAAAAAGTTTTTTTTCAAGTAAACCTCTTCCCCTGTTTCCTTTACCCGCCTTCTCAAGTCGGCAAGTCCTCAGTCTTCCCATAGCTTACCAGCCACCTTTCGCTTCCTCTTCCATTAAAATACTGATGCTGCCCCACAATGACTGACAACCACCACCAAACCACCTTGTCTTGTCGTCAACAACAAACCAACAACAACAACAACCCCAAAATCCCTCCTAAAACTTGAGCAATCAAGCCCAATTATGAAAAAAAAAAACCAAAAGAAAGACTTATTAATTTTGGAGCTTTTGCCTTCCATTCTTACAAATAAAAATTTTAATTAATTGGATGAATTGTATGATAAATATAATTTTGTGTAAATTGATACTTTGATAGAGTAGAAATACAGGCTTATAGTATCAGCTTACTTAATGCGGCTTTGCGGCTTCTTGATGTTTATGTATCTAGGAGGGACCGAGGGAGTAGTGCGTTGGAAAAGAGGGCATGGATTTTGATGGTGGTTGCAACGCAGGGGTGATGATTATCAGCGTGATGGGAGAGTTGATGTGCAACCGTACGGATTGGGTAGATGAAGGTGTGGTTGGTATGGCAAGACGTAGGTTTTAGTGGGTGGGATTTTGTGTGGGTTTGGAGGACTGGTGGTGGGCAATGGCAGACTAGTCAAAAGGTCAGGGTGGGAAGGTGTTTTCAATATTTCAATGGTTGTTCAATGGTAGTGACAGTGAATGCGGTGGTGGTGTCGGTGGGGTGGTAGTGAGTTGGTGCCTTAGCTTGGTGGTTGGGGAAAGGAGAACGATTTAAGAAAAAAGCAAACAAAAAATATATAAATAAAATAAAATAAAACATTAACCTGTAAAATAGCTTACAGGTCAAAAGGACTGTTAAAAGAAGGTGAGGGTTAAAGGTAGGATTATTTCGGGATTAATTAAAGGTAGGATTGTTTTCGGAAGACGAGTCAAAGGTAGGATTATTGTTTTCCATTTTTCCAATAACTAATATTTCTAATATCATGTATGTTTTTATGATGCTTCATATTCTTTCTAATATCATGTTAATATTATTTTTGGAATAAAGCTTTAAATTTTATTGTTTAGTGACATGCTAGGATTTGTTATTAATCTTGTTAGTATCATGCCTAGGATCTTGCTAATATTATTATGCTTTGAAGAGATTGATATTATTATGATGATTTGATATTATTATTGTTGCTTGATGTTATTGTTATTGCTTGATCACGCCTTTTTTGCATGATTAAAGGAAATTTGTACTTGTAATCACGCTTAATAAGATAATTAATAATCTTGTAATCACGCTAATATGATTACAATTCAAATGATTGCCAACAATAGATTTGTTTGTGCATTATTGTTCAACTAACATAGATTAAACAGGTTAAGGGTTAACTAATATAACATGTATATTATTATGATGCTTCCTATTTCTTTCATAATATCATGTTGGTGTCATGTTAGGGCTAATTGATCTTTATTGCTTAGTGACATGCTAGGGTTTGTTATTAACCTTGTTAGTATCATGTCTAAGGTCTTGTTAATATTATTATTCTTTGAGATTGAGAATATTATTGTTATGATGATGATTATTATGTTGTTTGATATTTATTATTGTTATTGCTTGATCACGCCTTTTATGCATGCATAAAGGATTTGTACTTGTAATTACGCTTAATAAGATAATTAATAATCTTGTTTAGGGTTAATATGATTATAATTCAAGTGATCGCCAATAATAGTTTTATTTGTGCATTAATATTCAACCAACATAGATTAAACAGGTTTAGGGCTAATCTATTGATTGCATGTTAGTCAAAAAGCACATATGAATACGAGAAGAATAAAGTAGAGGCCTATTTTAGGGCAGATTCAATCTCTTTTAGGTTGGATTTGTACCTTCATTCCCGAACTTCCAGTCATGGTTCCAGACCTATTGGAGTTATCGATCTCCTGGATCGTTAAGGGGTGTAACCTTCACCCTGTGAACGGTATACAAGTTCCTAAAACTTGTTGGCGACTCTTTTACTCTAGCTTCCTTCCCTTTGGACACTACCATGCTTAAGTGTATGATCATAGTGGGGCTCAAGTGTGGGATGCTCTAATTATTCCCTACAGTTCAAGGCCATAATCAACAAACAATCCGTTAACATACGGAAAGACTCACATTCAAAGTAAAGAGCAATAGTTGCAGATTTATTTGAATGGCATAATTGTCTAAACCATGAGTCAAGAATGCTTGATTATAAACAAACATTTCCCTAACATTAAAACTCACATATTTCAAATCATAGGCATGATTTGTGTTCCGAACATCTTTAGCAATGTCACATTAACAAGAATGTACTCAAGGCTATATAGGCTCTTGACAGTTGATCGATTCGGAATCGTTCAAAGACAAGAAAGTCTTACTTGTTAAAAACTGACAAAGTGAAAAGCTATTGTTCATGGTATAGACAACTGACTCCTAAAGCTAAATAGGATTCTTCAACGTTTCACGAGGAATTTGAAAGAATATGGCTATATTCATCAAATATGAACAAACTTGACCTTGAATAGTTTAAGAGTTCAATGAAATACAGAATCCACTTGGCAAGATATCAAAATGTCTAGATTAGATCGAGCGATATTTTCTTGAGCCAAGTGTGACCATCACAAACTTATGAAATTGAAATTTTCATAAATAACTCCTCAAAGAACATACTGTATCTTCACGGAGACCTCAATGCCATTTAAATATGACTTGAACAATGATGGATCACATCCATTCCTATAAAGGTCTTAAAGATTTGCACAAATAACTAATGTTACACTAAACAAAATGTGGTAGCTAAGAAAGGACACCATATTTAGTTATGGATAAAATTAACTTCTAAACATCTTTTCAAGTGTATGTCTAAAACTCTTAGCCACAGTAAGAGTTCACTAGCTCAGTGGGAGCTAAGTGACTTAGTGTGTAATACCCCATAATTTTATATGTATTTTATTTAAAATATGTATTTTATAAGGGCATTTAAATAATTTTAGTATTTTAATTATGATGTTTTAATTATTTATCCCATGTAAGTTGGGAATATTTTACTAAAGGAAAGTTTGTTTAATTAATTATTAAATAGAAGTTGGGGTTTTGTTTTAAGAAATTATGATTTTAACAAGTTTTAGTAGGGAAGGGATTTAGGAAAAACTAAAGGAGAAAAGTTTAGGGTAAAAGGGGTGATAGAGAAGGGGTATAAATATCCCTCTTATGAGGCAATTCAACTTTGCCCAGAGTGGAGAAAACCCAAGGTAAACTTCTCTCCCTTTTCTCTTTATTTTCTTCTTTCTTTTTCTTTTTCTCTCTCCTTCCCTTCCCCTTCTTGTTTGCGCACCACCACCACCGTCAACCACCACCACCGGTGGGCCGCCAGCCACCAGCACCAGCCGGCAGCAGCGGCGACCACCGGCGCTGGTAGCAGCCGGCAGTGGCGCCGACCTGCTGTCGGCAGTCACAACTTTTGAAAAAAAAAAAAGTTTTAAAAATCAAATCATTCTTACCCAAATCTAATCTAGGCTTTATCTAATTTTATATTATGAGTTCGGAGATTTAATTTTGATGTTTGGTTATTGTAATTATGTTAATTAATTTTCAGATTTGGTTTTTAATTAAAAAGCCCCAATTTTTGAAACCCTATGTTCTTGATTTATGAGTTATTGAAGGATTATGATGTATAATGGGGTGGACCTTTGTTTTAAGTGTTTTAATTACAGCAAGGTTTAATTATAATAAAGTGCTAGAATTTTATGTAGAACACTTAATATTATGTTTCTTGAAGAAATTTTAATTACCCATTAATTGGGACTTAATTATGGTGTTTTAAATATACTTTCAGTTTACTTTAATTAAATTATGAGGGGTTTTAAAATAGTATATATTGCTGGAAATTTTTTTAGAGTGGATATTAATACTCTATTATGAATTTAATGTGTAGGAGACTTTGAAGTAAGCAATTTCTACTAGTCGTGGCAATCGTAAAATCGTACTCAAGGTACGTACGCTTACTTAGCATATTTTTGGTGATGTAGTATCATGCTAGACTTGACTCAATTAATCCTAATTAGTATCATGCTAAGATTTATGATTGAAATTGTGGATTTTTGATATTGGTGATTAAATTAGAAAGTATGATTTATTTGAGATGGATTAATGGTTGGAAAATTAATGTTTGACATGTTGTGTTTGAACCACACTTTTATTTATGGCATGTTAGAATGCATGATCAATCAAACTACATGTGTAATTATGTTGGGAA
Source organism: Chenopodium quinoa (assembly GCF_001683475.1). Taxonomy (NCBI): domain Eukaryota; kingdom Viridiplantae; phylum Streptophyta; class Magnoliopsida; order Caryophyllales; family Amaranthaceae; genus Chenopodium; species Chenopodium quinoa. Next base: position 2,599,659 of record NW_018743894.1, on the reverse strand, counting down.
TATTGAAAAGGAATTTTATTATGGTTCATATAATTTTTATTGATGCTTTAATCATGAGGAAGGAGTTATATAAGTGTCTATGTACACAAGGAATAAATTGTATGTTGGTGCCTTTGTGCACTTAAGGTGTTTTTAACACCGAGGGATAGGATTTTTGGCGCATTATGCGTTTAAGGTGTCTTTGACACAGCGGTAGAATTAAAAAGGGTTCAACATTAAATAATATGTGGTCACTAATTATTCAAGAATTAATTTGGTATGTTTGGTTGATTGAATAATTATTGTTGATTGTTTTATTATGCTTTGAGAGTCATCACCAAGTCCAATAAAATGTAAATAACGTAAAGTGAAAGAGATTACGCACCAAAACTCTTGGAACGTATATACCTTGAGTATGAACAATGGGGGGAGTTATGGGGTTATATATTTAACCATAACTTCTAATGGAGTAGTGGACGTTGTACATTCCTTTTTATTTATTATTATGCGCAGGAATTCCGCCACATTTGAGTGGTTTTGTCGCTGGCACGGTTAGCTCCCGTGTCAATTAACCTCAATTTATTGGGAGAGGATAGTTGGAAACCCGTGCGATGCGTAATCAACGCTAAATGAATTATTTAGTGTCTAGTTAATGTGTCTTGTTGATTGTTGTGTGTGCTTGTAAACAGGTGCAATGAGGTAAGTGTGTGTTGATAGGTAAAAGCATGTTAGTGTGTTTAATTACGCTTATGTACTCAGCTTTGTTGATTGTGTGTGTTTGTGTGTTTGGCCATGTCTTTACTTTGGCCCTACGACGACCCATTTTCTAATGGCGAGTAGTGAGGACAAGTAAAGAGGGGGTTTTCAGGTGATGAAGCATATTCATGAATGAGCATGAGTGATGAGCGAATCATTCTAGTTTCTATAAGTATATGATGTGTTTAATGCTTTAATTATTTATGATAATACTATCATGCATGACTAACGCAAAAGTTTTAAAGTTGGTTTGGTTTTAATAAGGGCCTACAATGGTTCCAAGTTTTAGGATGGTTTTATTTTACTTCGTTTGACTTTGTTTTGACTTTACTTTCGTTGGTTAACTTGTTTTGAATGGTTTTGAAATTAGTCTTCCACTGTGTGTTTTTGATGGTTGCCTTAGCCTTTTCACGGCGGCGGTAATATCTTAGATATTCCTATTTAAATTTTTAAACAGGGCAAAACAGGTATTTTAAAAGAAAGGAATTTCTAGGGTGTTACAAAGTGGTATCAGAGCTTAGGTTGAGATTTTAAATTACCACTAACCTGAAATCGTTTTTCTTACTGTGATTTAAAATTGGCCAAGTGTTAATTATGCAACGTTAATTGTTCCAATTTTATTTTTTTTTCATATATATTTTTTTAAAAAAGGGGCCGAATTTTTTTTTGATTATTTATTTATTTTATTTTGGTCCGATATTATTATTTAGGGGACACTCGAATTTTTTTTAGTGCCGGAAATTTTTTTTTAGGGCCGAAATTTTGGCCCTCTTCTCATTAAATTCGAATTTTTTTTAAAAAAAAGGTAAAAATATATATTTTTTTTTAAGTATTGTAGGGAGCAAGGATTGAGGTAAGAATTATGTGTTAAAAGCTTTTATTAACATATTGGTGAGCTTGGGTAGGAAGAAAGGGCATATAGGGTAGAATTTAATTTATTCCCTATGTGCATAATTTTATTTTGAGTGTTCAAGCATGTTGTTTAACTAGATGTTTGTTGATGAAAGCATGAAATATGTGTATTATTCTATGTGATCCTTCGAAATTGTATGATTGAACACCGAACTTAATTTCCTACAAGACTGTATTATTTATTTTATTTTATTTCTTTTTGGAAAGAGAATTCTTTTCTAAGCCTTTTCTCTACAGGATGCCAATCTTTCCTAGCAAATTTACACAAATGGGATCTCTTGTAAATAAATATAATGAACACCCCTACGACTTTGTAGAAAAGATCAGATACTTTTGTTCCTACATGAGCAATGTCTTACGAGACAGAGTTTATGACACCCCTGGTCGTATTTCGGCTATGATTGTCCATTGTCTCCCAGAGGAGCCCCCTTACATTGCTGTCAAATAGAGATTTTCTGATTTTTACCTTCCAGGAGACGTTCCGAATTACCATAAATACAAAGACTATTATGGCCAGTGGTATCCAGATTATATTTTCTTAACTAAATATCTCCTAAGAGTGGAGAAAACTCATTGTCAGCACTTAAATCTTCCCTACCCTGACTACTACTACGATAACCCAGTAGGGAACAATCCTCCTCCTAATCAACAATCAGGAAATTATTCTTCTTCTTCGTCAGGGGGTGGTCAGGCAGAAAATGGAGAACAACAAGAGTGAGATACTTCACTTATGGAGATTTCTGATCCTAATCCACCTCCAACTCCAATAATAATAGACATTTCATCGGATGAGGAGGAAGAAGGGGAGTTTGTACAAGTAGAACCTGAACCGGAGTCCCCTGAACCAATGGAAGAGTCAAATGATTCTGATTTCGATCTTTCAAGCTACAAACAATCCACTGAAAAAAGGGACAACGTTCGAAAGGATTAGATTTTATAACTTTCCTCGTCACGAATTCATAGTCTTTATTTTAGTTATTATTATTTCAGTTTTAAATCAATAAGTGGCATGACCACACAAGTTTCTAGAAAACAATTTTTTATTTTAGTAATTTCATTCTATTTTAATTAATAAGACCTTATTTATTTCCTTGTCAATTTTTTTTAAATAAATAAATTCATTTGTTTTCAGAATCTCCCATTTCACATCACTATTCCAATAACCAAAATTCCAAGCAACTTAATTCCAACAAATATTTCTAAGCTATGGGCATCTATGGGAATTATTATTTTTTGTCTATGTGATGCTTTATTAAATGAATGGTTGGTTAGCAATCAATAATTGATTGATGAAGCTACAAATTAAGGGAATTCTTAGCTTCTCTATCCCAAATTGTTAGCTTCAAATTTTACTGTGAATGTTTAAAGAGTGCTAAGTAATAGATGAGTGTATGTCTTGAGAGCAAACATATCCATTTCTAATATAAACCCTTGTCCTTAATTTAGGAGAAGCAAAATGGCAGGGGGAAGAGGTTCTGGTAATGGTGGAAACGATTTAAATGAAGTATATGGAAGGGTCGCACACCTTTATGCTTTGGAAGAAAAGAAGAAGAAGGAGTTAGCTGAAATAGAAGGAAGAGAGAAGAGGAAGGAAGTGGGGCAGGTTTCTGGAAACCAACAGGGAAACTAGAATGATTTAAAGAGCAGAAATACCACCATAACAATAACTTTCACAACAATAATAACTTCCAGGGTAATAACCATCAAGGAAACCGTAACAACAATGGAGGGGCTAGAAACAATAACCAGGGGAATAACAAGAATGGGAGAATTTATTTTTGCAAAAGGTGTAGGAATAACCACCCTGGAAAGGATTGCGAGGGCAATTTGGTCGCTTGTCGTGTTTGTAATAAACTTGGGCATATGGAATATGAGTGTTTCTCCAAGAATAGCAATGGGAACAGGCAAAACAACAATAATTCAGGAGGAAATCAGAGGAATTTCCAAGGGAACATCAACAACCTTACTGGGAACAAGGGAGTGCAACATAATGGGGCAAAGAACAATAACACCACCAGTGGGAATAGCCAACAGAAGGGTGGAACTGCAGGGAAATTGAATGTTCTTAGTAAGCATGAGGCGGATGCCACAAAAGATGTTATCACCGGTAATTTTTCTATTAACTCTATCCCTGTTCAAGTATTGTTTGATTATGGTGCAACTTTTTCTTTTGTTTCTAAGGGTATTGTTTCAAAACTAAAAGACTGTTTAAAGACAGTAGAAGTAGTAGATTTACTCATAACCATTCCGACAGGTGGGGTAGTGAAATGTAGCAAAACCTTTAGAAATGTGCATTTAGAAATAGAAGGAAAGATATTCCCGTCTAACCTTATTGAGTTTGGGCTGAGCGACTTTGATCTTATTCTGGGAATGGACTGGTTGAGTAAGTATAATGCTGAGATTAGTTGTAGATCACATAAAGTGAGGATAGTCACAAGCGGAAATAAATCAGTGACTTACTGGATGAATGGTAAAACCAAGTGCCCAAGGGTAATATCAGTGCTAAAATTAGCAAAATAAATGAAGAAGGGACATCCAGTATATTTTTGTAGTGTTAGGAATATGAACCATGAACATGTGACAAATCCAGAAAATATAGAAGTAGTCAACAAATTCCTGGATGTATTTCCAGAGGAGATCCCTTGAATGCCACCTAAGAGGGCAATCGACTTTACCATAGATTTAGTTCCCGGAACAGCCCCAATATCCAAGGCACCATATCGAATGGCACCTGCATAAATGAGTGAATTAAAGGAGCAATTTCAATATTTATTGGACAAGGGATACATTAGACCAAGTGCTTCTCCTTGGGGAGCACCAGTTCTATTCGTGAAAAAGAAGGATGGAAGTATGAGGTTGTGCATTGACTACAGGGAACTAAATAAAGTAACCATAAAGAATAAGTATCCCTTACTAAGAATCAATGATTTGTTTGACTAACTAAAGGGTGCCACAGTGTTTTCAAAGATCGACTTGAGATCTGGGTATCACCAATTGAGGATTGCCGACGAAGACATTCCTAAAACCGCATTTAGGACAAGATATGGACACTACGAGTTTACAGTTATGCCTTTTGGATTGACAAATGCTCTAGCAATCTTTATGGATTTGATGAATAGGGTATTTCATCAATTTATGGATAAGTTTGTAGTCGTGTTCATAGATGACATATTGGTGTACTCAAAGAGTAAGGAAGAGCACGCAGAACACCTAAGGGCAATTCTGCAAACACTAAGAGAAAACCACCTCTACGCAAAATTCTCTAAGTGTGAGTTTTGGTTGGAAAATGTAGCCTTTTTGGGACATTTCGTGTCCAAGGACGGAGTAGAGGTAGATCCAGCCAAAATAGAAGTTGTTAAGAGTTGGCCTACACCCAAGACAGTATCTGATGTGCGAAGTTTCTTAGGTTTAGCAGGGTATTATAGGCGTTTTGTCAAGGATTTTTCCAAGATTGCTAAACCTATGACCACCTTGATGAAGAAGGATAAGAAGTTTGAGTGGGACGATAAATGTGAAGAAGCGTTCCAACTCTTGAAACACAAACTAATTACAACACCAGTACTTACACTTCTGGATGATAGTGGACTGTATGATGTGTACATCGATGCATCAAAGAATGGTTTAGGGTGCGTGCTTATGCAAAATGGGAAGGTGATTGCATATGCATCGAGGCACTTAAAGACCGACAAAGTAAACTATCCAACCCATGATTTGGAATTAGCTGCAATCATTTTTGCACCAAAAATTTGGCGCCATTATTTGTATGGAGTGAAATATAGAATTTACACAGACCATAAAAGCTGACCATAAAAGCTTAAAGTACATTTTCACCAAAAATGACTTGAACTCTCGTCAACGGAGATGGTTAGAGTATACGAAAGATTATGATTTAGACATACAATACCACGAAGGGAAAGCGAATGTGGTTGCGGACACTCTAAGTCGTAAAACTAGTCATGGAATCAACTCGTTAGTAGTGGCTAATGAATTATGTAGAGAAATGATGAAATTGAATCTAGAGGTTGTAGAATGGGGAGTACCAGCGGGTATTCTTGCGAGTCTAAGCATCCAACCAACAATATTTGACGAGATTTGAGCCAACCAAGAGGGAGATGTAAAGTTGGATAGGATTCGCGAGAAAATTAAGCACGAAAAGACTAAAGACTTCAAGATTCACGAAGATGGGAGTTTGAGGTACAAAGATCGGTGGTGCGTACCACAGAAATGTGAGGAAGTGAAGAGAAAGTTGATGGAAGAAGGCCACAATACACCTTACTCTGTACACCCGGGAGGAGACAAGCTATATAAGGATTTGAAGAAGATGTTTTGGTGGCCTAGAATGAAAAATGAGGTTGCTGAGTTTGTGGCAAAGTGTTTAACATGTCAAAAGGTGAAGATAGAGCACAGGAGGCTTCAAGGGACGGTGCAGTCATTAGAAATTCTAGGATGGAAGTGGGATTGCATTTCAATGGATTTTGTGACTTGCCTACCTAAGTCAAAGAGTGGAAATGATACCATTTAGGTAGTGGTGGATAGACTTACGAAATCAGCAGTGGTTATACCAATGAAAGAAACTTGGAAGATGGAGCAACTTGCGAAAGCTTACATCAAACATGTTGTGAGGTTACATGGGGTTCCAAAAGATATTGTATCTGACAGAGATTCCAGGTTTCTCTCAAAATTCTGGAAAAGTGTACAAGAAAATTTTGGTACAATACTTAAGATGAGTACGGCATTTCACCCAGCCGCAGATGGGCAAACTGAGAGCACCATTCAAACCTTGGAGGACATGTTGAGAGATTGTGTAATAGACTTCCAGGGAGGATGGAAAGATAGTTTGGATTTAATTGAATTTTCCTACAATAATAGTTACCATGCGAGCATAGGAATGGCACCATTTGAGGATTTGTATGGGAGGAAATGTCGTAGTCCAATTTGTTGGAACGACATTAGTGAAACTATGATCCTAGGGCCTCTAATGATTGAAGATACAGTTAAACAAGTAAGGGAAATTCAAGCTAAAATTCAAGCAACTCAAGATTGCCAAAAGAGCTATGCAGACTCGAAGCGAAGGGAAGAAGAGTTCGAAATTGGTGATAAAGTGTTGTTGAAGGTGTCACCAATGAAAGGAGTGATGAGATTTGAAAAGAAAAGAAAGCTCAGTCCAAAATACATTGGTCCATATGAAATACTACAAAGAATAGGCAAAGTAGCTTATAGGTTAGCCTTACCTATGGAGGTTAGTAAAGTACATGATGTATTTCATGTGTCCCAATTGCGAAGGTAAATTCCTGATAAATCCCATGTGCTACAACCCGAAACCATTGAGTTAGATAAAAGCTTAACTTATGAAGAGAGACCTGTTAAGATTCTTGACAGTAAAGTGCGTAGTACACGCAATAAGAACGTTAACATTGTGAAAGTACTTTGGTCTAACCAAGAATATGAGGAAGCCACTTGGGAATCAGAAGATGAAATGAAAAAGAAATACTCGGAGTTGTTTCAGGTATGTTGAGTTACGGGGGCGTAACTCATTTTCTTTAAGGGGGGGTAGAATGCGATAGAATTTCGCGCTTTTTCCCTATATTTTACATATTTTTGGTGCTTTTTGCACAAATTCTATTAAGTATTTTGAGTATTAGTTCTCTCAAGGAGACACAAAGGAGTAAAATAATGACAAAAAGTACAGCAATACTATACATAAAAAGGAAAAGTTTTGAATTTCGTTCCCGAAACTTTTTTTAAGGGGGGTAGACTGTAATACCCCGTATTTTTATACGTATTTTATTTAAAATATGTATTTTATAAGGGTATTTAAATAATTTTAGTATTTTAATTATGATGTTTTAATTATTTATCCCATGTAAGTTGGGAATATTTTACTAAAGGAAAGTTTGTTTAATTAATTATTTAATAGAAGTTGGGGTTTTATTTTAAGAAATTAAGATTTTAACAAGTTTTAGTAGGGAAGGGATTTAGGAAAAACTAAAGGAGGAAAGTTTAGGGTAAAAGGAATGATAGAGAAGGGGTATAAGTATCCCTCTTATGAGGAAATTCAACTTTGCCTAGAGTGGAGAAAACCCAAGGTAAACTTCTCTCCCTTTTTACTTTATTTTCTTCTTTCTTTTTCTCTTTCTATCTCCTTACCTTCCCCTTCTTGTTTGCGCACCACCACCACCGGCAACCAGCACCACCGGTGGGCCGGCGACCACCGGCGATGGCAGCAGCCGGCAGTGGCGCCGGCCTGCTGTCGACAGTCACAGCTTTCGAAAAAATAAAGTTTTAAAAATCAAATCTTTCTTACCCAAATCTAATCTAGGCTTTAATCTTATTGTAAATTATGAGTTTGGAGAATTAATTTTTTTGTTTGGTTATTGTAATTATGTTAATTAATTTTCAGATTTGGTTTTTAATTAAAAAGCCCCAATTTTTGAAACCCTAGGTTCTTGATTTATAAGTTATTGAAGGATTATGATGTAAAATGGGGTAGACCTTTGTTTTAAGTGTTTTCAAGCTTAATTACAGCAAGTTTTAATTATAATAAGGAAAAATTAGAAAAAATAATCCCAACTTTCATCAATTTTGGTGGAATAATCCCAACTTTCATTTATTCTAGAATAATCCGAACTTTAGGGGGTCTTATTTTTCTTCAATCCCAAACCGGTCAACGAAAGTCAATGACTTGTTATAGCAGGTTATGTGCCACGTGTCAAGCTGCAATTGGTCCTAAAAAAGAAAAATTAAAAAAAAACCCAGAAAACCCTTATATCTATCTGAACACCATAACCCCACCCCACCACCACCACCTGCCACTGCCGGCCGCGCGTACCCATCACTTCCCTTGCCCCAACAGTGAGCCATTACCCCCCAAACCCCTGGTGTTGTTGCGACCCACCTCCACCTCCACCCCCATTCCCCCACGAAACCACCTATGAAACCCCTCCCCACTTTCAAAAATCCCAGATCGCTCCTCCCACCACCTAGAAACCCTTGCGGCTAGGGTTTTCAATGGTGGTGGAGGCATTTTTGGTGGTTTTCGAGAGTGAGGGAGGTGGTTTTAAGGGTGATTCGAGTGGAGGAAGAGATTTCAAGGGTTTCAAGTGTCACCGGAAAACGAAAAAGAGAGGGAGGGGGAAATAGCGGCGCAAGGGGGAGGGGGAATCAGCGGCGAGGGGGGTGGTTTTTGGTAGTTTTCGGGAGTGGGCTGGTGTCTTTGAGGGAATTTCGAGAGTTGGGATGGGTGGTTTTTGGGGTTTTCGAGAGTGGGTTGGTGGTTTTTGGGGGTTTGATTGGTGGCGTTGGAGTTTCAGGGGAGGGGATGGTGGTTTGGCTCAGAGCGACGACTCTAGGGGTGGGGGAAGGCCGGAGGTCCGGCGATGTTGGTGGCTGGCATGGGCGGTTGCCGGATTGGCTAGGTGGTTAGGCTTTGGCTGGTGGGTTTTGTTCTTAATTTGTTTTTATTTTTTTTATTTTTTTAAAATTTTTTTAGCCAATTGATTCGTGACACGTGTCACTTTAATTAAAAAAAATAAATAACCCATTCAATCGGTAACCGGTATTTGGGATTGAAGAAAAAGAAGACCCTCTAAAGTTCGGATTATTCCAGAATAAATAAAAGTTGGGATTATTCCACCAAAATTGATGAAAGTTGGGATTATTTTTTCTTATTTTTCCTTTTAATAAAGTGCTGGAAATATTCCACCAAAATTGGGACTTATTCAAGAATAAATAAAAGTTGGGATTATTCCACCAAAATTGCGACTTAATTATGGTTTTTTAAATATAATTTCAGCTTACTTTAATTAAATTATGAGGGGTTTTAAAATAGTATATATTGCTGGAAATTTGTTTAGAGTGGATATTAATACTCTATTATGAATTTAATGTGTAGGAGACTTAGAAGTAAGCAATTTCTACTATTTGTGGCAATTTTAAAATCGTACTCAAGGTACGTACGCGTACTTAGCATATTTTTGGTGATGTAGTATCATGCTAGACTTGACTCAATTAATCCTAATTAGTATCATGCTAAGATTTATGATTGGAATTGTGGATATTTGATATTGGTGATTAAATTAGAAAGTATGATTTATTTGAGATGGATTAATGGTTGGAAAATTAATGTTTGACATGTTGTGTTTGAACCACACTTTTATTTATGGCATGTTAGAATGCATGATCAATTAAACTACATGTTTAATTATGTTGGGAATATTGAAAAGGAATTTTATTATGGTTGATATAATTTTTATTGATGCTTTAAGCATGAGGAAGGAGCTATATAAGTGTCTATGTACACAAGGAATAAATTTTATGTTGGTGCCTTTGTGCACTTAAGGTGTTTTAAACACCGAGGGATAGGATTTTTGGCGCATTATGCGTTTAAGGTGTCTTTGACACTACGGTAGAATTAAAAAAGGGTTCAACATTAAATAATATGTGGTCACTAATTATTCAAGAACTAATTTGGTATGTTTGGTTGATTGAATAATTATTGTTGATTGTTTTATTATGCTTTGAGAGTCATCACCAAGTCTGTTTAGGATAATTTTACCCCGCCACGTGGTCCAATCAGAGGATGACACGTGTCAGCCTCGGGATGGCCCAAAGTGGACCAATCTCTGCTTGACACGTGTCACTCCAAAAAATAAGAGAAAAAAGGGCAGCCTTCAGGCCCAAATCCCGAGAAAGCCGCAAAGCGGTGCAGCCCACCACTGATTAGGGTTCAGTGACCTAATTAGGGGCACAAATCCCAAAGACCCTATAAATAGGGAGATGGCCCTCTTTTTAGGGGACGTTTTGATCATTTATTACACATTTACTCTTTCATAGAGACATCCTGAGCTTGGAATCCGAGCAGATCCCTACCTAAACTTCCGCACCTTTTTCTCCCTTCAAGTTTCTAACTTGTGCGTCGGAGGCGGAGCACCACCCATCTGGTGTCTCCGTTTGTTTTGCAGGTACAGCTCACCCCGGATCAGTGTTCGTGTTGTAACTCTCCCGAGGGACAAAAACACCCAAAACATTTGGAGAGTACCTCGAAGATGGTTCAAGAGTTTGTACCACCCCCTAACCATCAGGGTGAAGACCCAGAAGTCTTTACAGAAAATGAGGATGAAGATCCTTAGGTCGAAACCTTTACAGCCGAAGACGGCTGTCTCAGAATCAAGCGCATCCAGCCCAGAGAGACTCTGAAGCGAGGTGCCTCCCAGGCGGGTGCAAGTAGAACCCCTGGGCAGCCGGAAGGGGAAACCCAAACGGCAGCTGGATCAGCTCCTGTCACCCGGGATGAGCTCATGAGATTCATGACAAGTTTCAAGGGTGAAATTAAAGAGCTGGTCACCCAGAGCCGGGCTGGCCCAAGTAGAGGTCAGTCGGCCAAGAAGACTCCTCTGGAAAAGGGGAAGTCAGTCAAAGATCGGCAGCCCACTCCTCATCAAAAGGAGAAGGCAGTCGGGACCATTGATTGGTCCAAAATTCTTCTCCCCAAGGGGAATAACAATAACTCCCGCCGGACTCAACAGCCGGTGAGAAGTAAAAAATCAACTCTTGATGCCCGGGAGATCATTAACCGGAAGAGAAACCAGTCGCTGTCTGAATCGGCTTCAACGTCGAACTTTCCAGACAGCTTCAACAATACCTCTGCCGGGAATGCATCTTCCTTGCATGAAAGTCAGACAGGCGGTAATACCGTCCATTCTGGCCCTTATATGATTGGAGTTGTACCGTATGTGCCTACTCAGGTCTACGGCCCGTATCCCCCTCATTACATGCAGTCGACCCTCTTTGGAGGTCAGACGGCATATCCAAATGTCCAGCCATTGGACTGACAGCTTCGTCTGCTATGCCTGGGTGAACAACCTTCTGCGTTCACCCGGGAGATAACCGAGGCGGCTCATCCGTCCAAGGTTAAGAATGTGTTGGTTGGTACCTATGACGGTACTACCAATCCGGAAGACCACCTCATGGCTTACACCAACCTCATGTATCTGCAGGGGTTGGATGACGCCACTTGGTGTCGGTGCTTCCCGGCTGCATTGAAGGGCATTACCCAACAATGGTTTGGCAACTTGCCGGCTGGGTCCATCGATAGTTTCAGGAAGCTCGCCTTCCTGTTTGCTTCCAACTTCTCAATGAACATCCTTGCTAAGAAAACAAGCCTTGATTTTAGCACTGTTAAGCAGGGAGAGAGAGAAGGGATGCGCTCCTATGTCAGGCGGTTCAATCTGATTAGAATTCAGATCCGAGGACTGTCTGACGAGGTAGCTTTTACAGACTTCTTTAAGGGTCTGAGAGACAGGACGACTTTTAAGTTTGACCTAGTCAGAAAAGGGGCTTTCACCTTACAGGCGGCCCTGAGGGAGGCGGAAAGTTACATTCAAGCTACCGACCTCTGCTCTCCTGGTAATCAGTCGGACTCCTAGAAGTCTGACAAACCGAAAGACAGCCGGTCTGCTCAGCCGGCCAAAAATAAAGAAGAGAGCAAGAAAAGCAAAGAAATTTGGGCGGTTAATGATTCTGACCAGCCGTCTCAGAAGAAAAAGAAAGAGTTTAAACCGTACGTCCCCAAGTACGAGTTTAACAAAGACTGCAACTCCATCCTCATGGAGGTAAAGGACCGGCTGTCCATTGAGAAGCCGAATCTTATGAAGAGTTCTGTCTAGTCACGGAACAAAAATAAATTCTGTCAGTTCCATGAGGAGGTCGGTCATGATACCAACGAGTGCTTCAGTCTTCAGCGGGCATTGGACCGTCTGGCTGACAAAGGGTTGTTGAAGTCCTACATTTCTAAGTCCCCAGCCGGGGCAAAAATAAAAAGCAAGGGTCAGTCCTCCAAGACTAGCCCCCAGCCTGCTAGCAGCTCGGATACCGATAAGGAGCCGGTCTACACAATAGCAGGCGGGTTCTCCTGTGGTGGCCCTACCATCCGGGGCACCAAAAGCCATCTTCGAAAGATGGACAAGGATGAGGATGAGCAGGCATCTGCAAGCACCTCCTTCCCAGACGTCTTGATTACTGAGAAGGATAGGGGCAGCGTCCGCCGTCCGCATGATGACCCGGTTGTCATTGAATTAAAGGTTGCCAACCAGCTGGTTGGACGGATCCTTATTGACACCGGCAGCTCATCTGACATCATCAGCCTCCAGTGCCTGCAAAAGCTGAAATACAATGTCAGCAGCATGCATCCGGTCACCTACCCCTTGGTTGGTTTTGGGGGTGGGATGGTCTACCCAGCCGGAATAATTGACTTGCCCATCCGGCTGGGAGAGAAAGGCCAGGGACGACATATTGTCGTCAGATTCTTGGTCGTTGAGGAGTTGACCGCCTACAACATTATCCTTGGCCGGCCAACCCTCAACGTAGCCAAGGCAGTAATCATCCCGTCTTTGATGCTCATCAAATATGAGAGAGATGACGGCTCTGTTGGTTCCTTGAATGGGGATCAGAAGACGGCCCGGGAGTGTTATCTCTCAGCCGTCAGAGACACTGTGGCCCCAGGTGGTCAGGAACCAATTGACCTTGACAATGTCAATGATTCCAATCCAGCACCTGCCCCACCAGCAGCCGGAAAGAAAACAAAGGCACATCTTCTGGTGGAGGTGAAGAAGGAGAAAAAATAGCAATCACTGACCGGTGAACGGTCAGATGAGCTCCGTCCCCAGCCGGCTGGTGAAAGCATTGATCTCGTTGTGGATGACAGCCGTCCGAAACGTACTGTAAAGGTTGGGATGGTCGCTCATGCTACTTTGGGTGCAGACTTGCACCTTCTGCTGAAGGAATTCAAAGACATTTTTGCCTTTGAAGTGGAAGAGATGCCAGGCGTCAGCCCGGATCTTGCTGTCCACAAGCTCGCCGTGGATCCTAAAAAGAAGCCCATCCGGCAAAAGAAAAGAAACCACGGTGAGGAAAGAAGTCAGGCGGCAGCTGCCAAAGTCAAAAAGATGCTAGACGCCAGGTTCATTCGGCCTTGTAATTTTCACGACTGGGTGGCCAATGTGGTCCTTGTTTAGAAACCTAATGGGACCTGGCGCATGTGTGTTGATTACACAGACCTCAACAAGGCGTGTCCAAAGGACAGTTACCCGCTTCCAATGATCGACAGTCTGGTCGATTCTACAGCCGGTCACGCCTTGATGAGCTTTATGGATGCCTACTCCGGCTTCCATCAGATACCCCTGTGGAAGAAAGATCAAGAGAAGACGGCCTTCGTCACTGATCAGGGGTTATTCTGTTATACTGTGATGCCGTTTGGCTTGAAAAATGCGCCTGCCACTTTCCAACGGATGATTAATACGGTCTTCATTAATCAGATTGGGAGGAATGTGGAGGCGTACATTCATTAATCCAAGCTCCAGACGGATCACCTTGCTGATCTCCGAGAAACATTCACCACCCTCAAGCGGCATAAGGTTATGTTAAATCCTAAGAAATGCGTCTTTGGTGTTGAGTCTGGGAAGTTTCTCGGATTCCTGATTGATCAAAGGGGGATAGAGGCTAACCCTGAAAAGATACAGGCGGTGATAGACATGAAGTCACCCCGTTCTGTCAAGGAAGTGCAGAGACTCACCGGCTGTCTGGCCGCCCTGGGGAGGTTCCTCAGCCGGTCAGGCGACAAGTGCCTCTACTTCTTCCAAGCAATCAGGAAGAAGACCAGATTTGAATGGGGGGATGATGCTGAGACGGCATTCCAGAGGTTGAAAGAGCACTTACATTCTCTACCTAGGTTGGTCAGTCCTTTACCTAGGGAGACGTTGTACATGTACTTAGCCGTCTCGGATCATGCCCTCAGTGTCGTTCTCCTTGCTGAGCGAGACGGCGTGCAGCTCCCGGTTTACTTCATTAGCCATGTTCTTAAAAATGCTGAACTCCGGTATCCCATGGTTGAAAATTTTGGCCTTGCTCTGTATATGGCTTTCAAAAAATTGAAGCCCTACTTTCTGGCACATCCGGTAGTGATTTACACCGACCAGCCACTCAAGCCACCAATATCTACCTTGGACTCATCTGGGAGAATGTTGAAATGGGCTATTAAAATGCAAAGTCTTGAAATCACTTACGAACCAAGAAAGGCAGTGAAAGGTCAGGCGTTTGCTGACTTCATTGTTGAAATGACCCGTCCGGTGGCTCCGGATAATCTTGATCAGGTTTGGAAAGTGTATGTAGACGGGAGCTCTACAAAGAGCGGTTGTGGTGCAGGTGTAATCTACTAGTCTCCTGAAGGGGACAGATTTGAGTATGCACTACACTTCAAATTTCAGGCCTCTAACAATGAGGCGGAATATGAAGCCCTGCTAGCCGGCATTCGCATGTGTAAGGCGGCAGGGGCCATGAAAATTGACGCCTACTCTGATCCTCAATTGGTTGTTAGCCAGTATGAGGGAAGCTACGAGGCTAATCATCCGGCTACGATTAAATATCTCCAGGCAGTCAAAGAAGAGACCAAGGCACTTGAGGAGTTCCGGCTGAATCAGGTGCCTAGGTCGGAAAACAATCAGGCGGATGCGTTGTCAAAACTGGCGTCTTCCGCCTGCCAAGATACGCCTCGGTCAGTCTTATGGGAAGTTCTTGAAAAGAGAAGCATCTATGAGGAACCCGTTGGAATTCTGGACCGAAGCTCTACTCGGATGGATGGCATCCGGGCCTATCCCTCAGACGGCACACTTCCTGATTCGCCATAGGAAGCAGCCGTCTTGAAAAAGCGAGCTGCAAGTCGAGTTGAAAAATGGAGAACTCTTCAAGGCGGGGTTTCTGAAGCCTTTGTTAAAGTGTGTAACCCCAGAAAAGGGGAAAGAAGTTCTCGAAAACTTGCACTCGGGATTCTGCGCCTCTCACATAGGCAGCAAGTCCCTAGCCGTCAGAGCCAGACGACACTATTTTTGGCCCACTCTTGAGGCAGACGCCAAGGAGTTGGTGAAGAAATGTGACAAGTGCCAAAATTTTGGCAAACTCATTCACCGTCCGGCTACTGATCTGACGGCCATCTACAGCCTAATCCCGTTTGCAAAATAGGGCATGGACATTCTAGGTCCTTACACGCCTGCTCCAGGCGGAAAGCGCTACATCTTGGTGGTTGTGCATTATTTCACAAAGTGGGTAGAAGCTGAGGCGGTTAAAAACATCAAAACCTCAGACGTGATTTCCTTCATCTGGAAAAACATTGTCACCCGGTATGGGGTACCTATGTCTATGGTGTTTGATAATGGTCCTCAGTTTGAGACGCCTCAGCTAGAAACTTGGTTGGGAGATCAGGGGATCTCAAGCTATTTTGCATCCGTTGGCCGGCCCCAAGCAAACGGCCAAGTTGAAGCCTTCAATAAACTCATCTCAGACGTCATTAAGAAGAAAATAGAAAGAGTCGGTGGCTTATGGGCAGAAGAGTTAATCCATGTCCTATGGGCCATCCGGACAACAGCAAAGGGGGCAACCGGTAAAACCCCATTTCTCATGGTTTACGGTGCTGAAGTCGTCTTGCCCATCGAACATTACGAGCCGACTCTCAGATTTATGCTATATGATGAAGAGGTAAACTGGGAAGCAATGCGCCTGGCATTGGATTCACTCCCAGAACGCAGGGGCAATGCCGCCTTGCGTCATGAGATTTACCGTCTGAGAATGACGAGAGCCTACAACAAAAAAGTACACAAGCGTCCTTTGAAAGTTGACGACTTAGTGTTACGAAAAATGGAGGCAACCGGTAGGGCCAATGAGCTGGGGAAGCTAACCTCAAATTGGGAAGGCCCCTACCGGATCTATGAAGAAGTAAGGGATGGCACCTACCGCCTGGAAACTCCAGACGGCAGGCGTCTGCCTAGAACTTGGAATGTAGACAATCTAAAAAAGTACTACTTCTGAGATTGTAAACTTTTTGTAAACAGTGAGTCAATTAATGAAGATTCAGACTTTGTTTGCAAAATTGAGTTATTGTTTGATTATCCATCCAGGTCATACCCAGGCGGATTCTTCTTTTACTAACTAAGTTTGACACTTAGTAAAGGTTACATTTGATGGACCGCCTGGGTAATACTCAGATCCCTTATTTATTTAAGTTTGATACTTTGTTTATTCAACCGCTTGACTATCCGCCTGGGTAATACTCAGACGGATTCTCCATTTATCTAACTAAGATTGATACTTAGTATGATCAAATATTTGCCTGTCCGTCTGGGTAATACCCAGACAGACTCGTTTGTTTAAAAAACTGAGTTCGATACTTAGTGTAAATTCAATACTTTGACTAAAAACTAAGCATAAAAACGTTTAGTGGCTATACAACCGGTCTCAAACAAGACCAGAGGCTAAAATGGCCGGATGGTTGCTCATTTTATAAAATCGCCTGCCCCAACATGGACAAAGGCATCCGGCGACACCCCTCCGGGTGCAATCGTCGCAGAGAACAGACTATTTGTCGGTTCTACGTACCCATGCAGACGGCAAAAACTGAACGATCAAATTGGTCAACTCATAGCCGTCTGACCAAAATGACCGGTGAAGAATGATCAAGTTGCCGAATACCGAATGCCCTGGGGCATCAGTCGGTCACCGGCTGAAAATCTCACTTGGTTATTTATTCCAAAATTGTAATTCCTACCTCAATTGGGGCAAAGGAGTCGTGCAATGGCTATGAAATCTCTACCAAGACGGATAAGCACCGTCTGGGAGTAACTGGAACACCTGTTGGTGTACGGCTGTGCACTTGGTTTGGGGCAATCACTATTGTGATTGATTGACTTGCAAACATATCATGCTCTTTACAGCATCAGACTTTTTCAAGTCAATCAACCAACTCCACTTGAAACCAACCACACAGCCGTCCAGGGGCAAGGACAGTCGGACTATTGATTAGTTAGGCAAAAATGAAAAATCGCCGCATGCTTTTGATAAGTTGGGCAAAAATGAAAAATGAAAAATTAAAAATTCAAATGCAAAATGATCAAAATCGACTCAGTCGGTGCATTTCATAAAAGTCCACCCAACCGAACGGCTGTAGTGGATCAAATGTTAAACGGACCCCGTCCGGGAGAAAGAAATTGTTAATTAACTCGACTCCTTAGCCGGTAAATACAAGGATACTCGGCACGCAGACCGGAAAAAGCAAGTTTTGGCATACAGCCGCTGAATAAAAGAAAAAATAAAAAAGCAGAGATTGGCATACTACCGCTGAATGGTCACTTCTGGCCTGCAAACGGTGCCTCCTGGTCCTCCTCCTTCTCCTCATCATTTGAGGGTATCTCCTGTGCTTCACCAGGACCAGGAAGCTCAGGCACGGACGACTCGTTGTTGGAGTTGACCCAGGCTTCGAAAGAGGCAAGCTCTGGCTCACCTTGTTCTCTCAAGTACACCACGTACTCGGCATAGCAATGCGCCAGTGCCCATATACTGTAATCCGCGTCTGGGTACAAGGAAGCCCAGGCAATCTTCATACGGGCGTCATTGTCAGCGTCACTCTCAGCAACAAGGCGGTTTTGCTCCGCCTCCAGGGTTGCTGCAAAGTTTATCTGAGCCTGAGCAGCCTCCTTCTCCAGCCTCTAAACCTTGGTCTTCAGTTTGGTGTTCTCTTCAGAAACACCTTTAAGTGTGCCAAGGTTCGTCTGGGCCTTCTTGAGCGCCTCATCAGCCTTTTTGGCGCTCTCGTCCTCCTTCTTCTGGGCCTCCTCCGCCTCCTTCTTAGCCGTCTCAGCATCCGTCGCCTGCTGATTGGCCGTCTTCAGATCTGACTCCAGCTGCTGGATTCTAGACGCCTGTGTCATAATTATTGCTTTAGTTTCAAGTTCATTTACGATAGTCGAGTGTAAAGCAATATTATCAGCGTCTATGGCGGACTTCTTGGCCCTTTTTACCTCTTCCCATTTGCGGGAATAAGGACGTTTGAGCCCGTCGACCCGTAGCATGACCTGCAAAAAGTCAGGCGGTATAAGTATTGCAAGCGGGATAAAACACTTGGAAAAAATAAAATTGAATTGACAAGTTTCTTACCTCAGCCAGAAGGGATAGAATGCGTTCAAGACTGAACGTCTCTATCCCAGGGATATTGTCCTTATCCCTCTTCCGGACGGCTTCCAGCATGGCCTTGGAATGCTTATAGACGTCTGGCCAACGGGGAGATTGATCTGCACCACAATCAATACGTGATGAGTGCGAAACTAAGGCAGCACCTATTTGTTGTCGACCGTCTGAAGATGACGTCTGTTGAGAGTGGGATTTCACCCGCAAAGGCCACCCCATCTCAAGCGGGGATTCAAAAGGGTTCTTACCTTCAGAGCCGGCCAAGCGGGAACCGCTTGCAGGCGTGGTAAACCCCGCGGCTGCTGATAAGGGGTTGACAAGATCAAGGCACACGCTGCGCCTATCTTCTCGAGTCGCCCCGCTATCCGCATCTGCTGATGCCCGGCTGAGGCGCCAGGAGTTGATGCAGAGGTGGATTTTTTTATTTTGTTGAGAACGACAGGGGTCTCCTCCCTAGCCCGTTTGAGTTGCTTCTCAAACGACTTTCCAACCTCTCCTCCCTGCAAAAATAACCAAAGTTACGGTTAACATCCGGGAAAAATGATTTTAAAAGATCAACTTATGAAAGGGTCAGGCGTTTGTTACCTTGGCTTTGACCTCAGCCGCAGCTTTCTCTACAAGATCTTTGCGGATGGTTGCAGAAGATCGCTTGGGAGTTTTCTCCGACTGCGATATGTTTAATGCTTCTTCTGCAAAAAGAAAGAAATTGGTCAATATCATAAATAAATTTCGATAGAAAAATACTATAGACGGATAGAAACTCAGGCGCATACGTTTGGTAAACATGTGCCCTAGCCCGCAGGCGGCTAGGAAACACTCGTCCCTGAGCCAGGCGCTCTTGGTAATCCAGTTCTTGGGGACTTTTATTGTTTCCTCGGTTGACAGTGTTGCGTTTGTGAGGCCGAAAAAGTCAGCCTCAATTATCTTGTCAAAATCTTCCTCTGGGATCCGGGGAAGAGCGCACTTCCTGCCCAACAAGTCGGGCTTCTTATTGTACAGACGAAATTCATAATTTTCCCGTCTGGTTGGGGCTAACATCAGGTAGAACCTGTGCTTCCACCCATCGAACTTTGAGACCTTGTCCAAGGTCATCATATATTGAGGCTGCGTGGTTAGAGTGTACCACGCCCTCCGGCCGCATGGGCTTCTACTAAGATAGTGCATACTAGCAAAAGCCTCCCAGCCGGGGTTAAGCCCCTGAAACTCGCAGGCGGCAACATACCCCAAAATGTTTGTCCAAGAGTTGGGGGTAAGTTGCCAGACTCCAAGGCCGTAGCCTCTTAAAATTGCCTTCACCGACTGGTGAAGGGGGAAGCGAAGGCCAGCCGAAATAGTTGTTGGTGTTCTCTTGATCGTCCCCCAGGCGATGGTGCCATTCTCAGGCGGCACCCGGATCCTATACCCGTCTCCTAGCGGGTGTTTTTGGGTAAAATTCTTTAAGTTCTCCTCCATTTGGATCCGGTCTTTGGATGAGGGATGTTGAAAGGATCATCCTTCTCGTTCCACTTTTTCCTTTCTTCCTCCTCACTATTCGGAAGCGGGGGTAAATCGTCACTACTCTCAGAGGTAGAGGTGGAGCTGTCGCTCTCAGTCTCCTCTTCACTTTGACCTAAGGGGGCAAAGACGGCCTCGTCGCCGCCTTGGTCGCACTCTTCCAAGAAAGAGACAACAGGGGTTGAAGGGGCGCGCGGAGGGGATCTCTCCAGAGCCGTCTGGTCACCCTGACCGGACGTTTCTCCCTCAGGCGTTTGGCCGCCTGAGCCTTTGCTCTTGTAATTTGGATCAGTTGTTGTCTGCTTTATCCTAGCCATTGTATCCTGCACAGACACGTAACTGGTCGGAATCTAAGGCAAAGGGTGGTTCCAACACCCCGAGACGGCATTCCCAATCCTAGACTCATCCGTCCCTGGTGACCGGATGGACTCTAACCTAGGCTATGCCGTGTGTGTTGGTGATGCATCCATTTATTGCAAGAAATATGTACAAGCGGTGAAAAAAGAAAAACAGCTGAGAGAGGCAGAGACGGTACCTTTTGAAGAGATATCTGAAACTAGGCGGGTCCGGCTGGGTCTCTGGAAGACGAGCTTTCTTGCTTGCGCCTGACTCAAACGGATGACTTCTGCTCTCTCAAAGTTCTCTCTAGAAAATTTTTTGTAAGCGTACCAAAATTATGAGGGTAAACGGCTATATATAGAGGGTAAAAACGGGGGCATTTCCGTAATTTACCCGGAAGGTGAACGGTTACTCTTTAATGATAAATTACCGCCAATCGGAGCGTGACACATGTCACAGATGCCACATGGCGTGCCACGTCTTATCTATGAGGGGCAAATGTTTAGGGTAATTTTACCCCGCCACGTGGTCCAATCAGAGGACAACACGTGTCAGCCTCAGGATGGCCCAAAGTGGACCAATCTCTGCTTGACACGTGTCACTCCAGAAAATAAGGGAAAAAAGGGTGGCCTTCAAGCCCAAATCCCGAGAAAGCCGCAAAGCGGCGCAGCCCACCACTGATTAGGGTACAGTGACCTAATCAGGGGCACAAATCCCAAAGACCCTATAAATAGGGAGATGACCCTCTTTTTGGGGGACGTTTTGATCATTTATTACACATTTACTCTTTGATAGAGACATCCTGAGCTTGGAATCCGAGCAGATCCCTACCTAAACTTCCGCTCCTTTTTCTCCCTTCAAGTTTCTAACTTGTGCGTCGGAGGCGGAGCACCACCCATCTGGTGTCTCCGTTTGTTTTGTAGGTACAGCTCACCCCGGATCAGTCTTCATGTTGTAACTCTCCCGAGGGACGAAAACACCCAAAACAAAGTCCAATAAAATGTAAATAACGTAAAGTGAAAGAGATTACGCACCAAAACTCTTGGAACGTATATACCTTGAGTATGAACAATGGGGGGAGTTATGGGGTTATATATTTAACCATAACTTCTAATGGAGTACTGGACGCTGTACATTCCTTTTTATTTATTATTATGCGCAGGAAATCCGCCACCTTTGAGTGGTTTTGTCGCTGGCATGGTTAGCTCCCGTGTCAGTTAACCTCAATTTATTGGGAGAGGATAGTTGGAAACCCGTTCGATGCGTAATCAACGCTAAATGAATTATTTAGTGTCTAGTTAATGTGTCTTGTTGATTGTTGTGTGTGCTTGTAAACAGGTGCAATGAGGTAAGTGTGTGTTGATAGGTAAAAGCATGTTAGTGTGTTTAATTACGCTTATGTACTCAGCTTTGCTGATTGTGTGTGTTTGTGTGTTTGGCCATGTCTTTACTTTGGCCCTACGACGACCCATTTTCTAATGGCGAGTAGTGAGGACAAGTAGAGAGGGGGTTTTCAGGTGATGAAGCATATTCATGAATGGGCATGAGTGAAAAGCGAATCATTCTAGTTTCTATAAGTATATGATGTGTTTAATGCTTTAATTATTTATGATATTACTATCATGCATGACTAACGCAAAAGTTTTAAAGTTGGTTTGGTTTTAATAAGGGCCTACAATGGTTCCAAGTTGTAGGGTGGTTTTATTTTACTTCATTTGACTTTGGTTTTGACTTTACTTTCGTTGGTTAACTTGTTTTGAATGGTTTTGAAATTAGTCTTCCGCTGTGTGTTTTTGATGGTTGCCTTAGCCTTTTCACGGCGGCGGTAATATCTTAGATATTCCTATTTAAATTTTTAAACAGGGCAAAACAGGTATTTTAAAAGAAAGGAATTTCTAGGGTGTTACAAAGTAGTATCAGAGCTTAGGTTGAGATTTTAAATTACCACTAACCCGAAAACGTTTTTCTTACTGTGATTTAAAATTGGCCAAGTGTTAATTTAATTATGCAACGTTAATTGTACCGATTTTATTTTTATATATATATATATATATTTTTTAAAAAGGGGCCGAATTTTTTTTTAATTATTTATTTATTTTATTTTGGTCCGATATTATTATTTAGGGGACATTCGAATTTTTTTTTAGTGTCGGAAATTATTTTTTAGGGCCGAAATTTTGGCCCTCTTCTCATCAAATTCGATTTTTTTTTAAAAAAGGTAAAAATGTATATTTTTTAAGTATTGCAGGGAGTAAGGATTGAGGTAAGAATTATGTGTTAAAAGCTTTTATTAACATGTTGGTGAGCTTGGGTAGGAAGAAAGGGCATATAGGGTAGAATTTAATTTATTCCCTATGTGCATAATTTTATTTTGAGTGTTCAAGCATGTTGTTTGACTAGATGTTTGTTGATGAAAGCATGAAATATGTGTATTATTCTATGTGATCCTTCGAAATTGTATGATTGAACACCGAACTTAATTTCCTACAAGACTGTATTATTTATTTTATTTTATTTCTTTTTGGGAAGGGAATTCTTTTCTAAGCCTTTTCTCTACCGGATGCCAATCTTTCCTAGCAAATTTACACAAATGGGATCTCTTGTAAATAAATAAAATGAACACCCCTACGACTTTGTAGAAAAGATCAGATACTTTTGTTCCTACATGAGCAATGTCTTACGAGACAGAGTTTATGACACCCTTGATCGTATTTCGGCTATGATTGTCCATTGTCTCCCAGAGGAGCCCCCTTACATTGCTGTCAAACAGAGATTTTCTGATTTTTACCTTCCAGGAGACGTTCCGAATTACCATAAATACAAAGACTATTATGGCCAGTGGTATCCAGATTATATTTTCTTCACTAAATATCTCCTAAGAGTGGAGAAAACTCATTGTCAGCACTTAAATCTTCCCTACCCTGACTACTACTACGATAACCCAATAGGGAACAATCCTCCTCCTAATCAACAATCAGGAAATTATTCTTCTTCTTCGTCAGGGGGTGGTCAGGCAGAAAATGGAGAACAACAAGAGTGGGATACTTCACTTATGGAGATTTCTGATCCTAATCCACCTCCAACTCCAATAATAATAGACATTTCATCGGATGAGGAGGAAGAAGGGGAGTTTATACAAGTAGAACCTGAACCGGAGTCACCTGAACCAATGGAAGAGTCAAATGATTCTGATTTCGATCTTTCAAGCTACAAACAATCCACTGAAAAAAGGGACAACGTTCGAAAGGATTAGATTTTATAACTTTCCTCATCACGAATCCATAGTCTTTATTTTAGTTATTATTATTTCAGTTTTAAATCAATAAGTGGCATGACCACACAAGTTTCTAGAAAACAATTTTTTATTTTAGTAATTTCATTCTATTTTAATTAATAAGACCTTATTTATTTCCTTGTCAAATTTTTTAAATAAATAAATTCATTTGTTTTCCAAATCTCCCATTTCACATCACTATTCCAATAACCAAAATTCCAAGCAACTTAATTCCAACAAATATTTCTAAGCTATGGGCATCTATGGGAATTATTTTTTTTATCTATGTGATGCTTTATTAAATGTATGGTTGGTTAGCAATCAATAATTGATTGATGAAGCTACAAATTAAGGGAATTCTTAGCTTCGCTATCCCAAATTGTTAGCTTCAAATTTTACTGTGAATGTTTAAAGAGTGCTAAGTAATAGATGAGTGTATGTCTTGAGAGCAAACATATCCATTTCTAATATAAACCCTTGTCCTTAATGGAAGGGGGAAGAGGTTCTGGTAATGGTGGAAACGATTTAAATGAAGTCGTAAGGCAATTGGCAGCAGTTGCCCAACAATTGGCAAGAAACTCAAATGGTAATGGGGATGCTCAAGGAGAGCTCTTTAAGAAGGTGGCAAAAAGTAAGCCACCAACATATCAAGGCGAGCCTGACCCTATTATATTGGAAAACTGGTTGAGGGAATTTAAGAAACTATTTGGAGCTGTGGGATGTCCTGAAAACTCAAAAGTGATTTGTGCTACTTACTATCTGAGGGGTGAAACTAACCTTTGGTGGCAACAAAACGAGACTACCATTAGAGCGTTGCCTGGGTTCAACTGGACCAAATTCCAAGAGAAAGTGAGAGACAAGTTTTATCCTAGCTTTTTGCAGAAGTAGAAAGCTTAGGAATTCTCAAACCTTAAGATGGACAGGATGTCAGTTACGGAATACTACACCAAGTTTATTGAGTTGTCCCGTTTTGCTGAAGGGTCTGTCTCTACGGAGAAAGCAAAAGCTAGGAAGTTTGAGAGTGGCTTAACTACTGATTTGCAGTTAAAGCTGTACGGGCAAGTATTTGAGACCCTGGATGAAGTATATGGAAGGGCCGCACACCTTTATGCTTTAGAAGAAAAGAAGAAGAAGGAGTTAGCTGAAATAGAAGGAAGAGAGAAGAGGAAGGAAGTGGGGCAGGTTTCTGGAAACCAACAGGGAAACTAGAATGATTTAAAGAGCAGAAATACCACCATAACAATAACTTTCACAACAATAATAACTTCCAGGGTAATAACCATCAAGGAAACCGTAACAACAATGGAGGGGCTAGAAACAATAACCAGGGGAATAACAAGAATGGGAGAATTTATTTTTGCAAAAGGTGTAGGAATAACCACCCTGGAAAGGATTGCGAGGGCAATTTGGTCGCTTGTCGTGTTTGTAATAAACTTGGGCATATGGAATATGAGTGTTTCTCCAAGAATAGCAATGGGAACAGGCAAAACAACAATAATTCAGGAGGAAATCAGAGGAATTTCCAAGGGAACATCAACAACTTTACTGGGAACAAGGGAGTGCAACAGAATGGGGCGAAGAACAGTAACACCACCAGTGGGAATAGCCAACAGAAGGGTGGAACTGCAGGGAAATTGAATGTTCTGAGTAATCATGAGGCGGATGCCACGAAAGATAAAACCAAACTTTCACACTTAATGCAATTAATTTGCAATTATGTGAAAAAATAAAACCAAACTTTCAAGCACCAATTACTACCAAGTAATCATGCTTAAAGTGGTCTAAAATTGCATATAAATAAAGGAAAGAACCAAATTCATAACCACCATAAATATGCAATCAATTTTCAAGGTTAGAAAAACTTAAAATTTTTCGTCAAAACGAAAAATCCCTCGAAAAATGCATTTCTGGTCGTTTTTTGGCTAAAAACAGAGTCCTGAAAGGGTAAATCCATTTCCAGAACGCCTTTTCCACCCAAAATTCACTATTTTTGGGTCGAAATCTGGATTCGGGAGCTGAAGACAGCTCTAATACGAGGTCAAAATTGGAAAAACGAGTTACTAATCTAATTAGCAACTTAAAACCAGAAAAATTAAGCAATAAAAACACCTTGAAAATATTATGATTTTAAAAACAAACGAGCGAGGCTCCGATACCGCTGTTAGGGTTTGGTGAGTCCGACTCACCGCGGAAACAAACCCAAATACAAGACCGCACTCGCAATAAATAAAACCATAAACATAATTATATTAATCACAAGATTAAGATAAGCTAATTACCTTTGACGCGTGCTTCGCTCCAAAATGAGCTCTTACTTGAAAGCTTCAAGTCCCGCTCACACGGAGACCTCCAACGAAGTCCACCCGCACCAACAAAACCGACTAGGTCCAATGTCTTGGGGTTAGCAAGACCCGACCAATAAAACCCGAGTAATTATATTGAGTTCAAAGGTTTTCACTAATTGTGATGCCTTTTCCAACTCTTACTCAAGCATCATTCCCAATGTCCATACTTGGGTATTTATAGGAAATGATGGGAGTATCATTTACTCTCCCATCAATGTGGGATAGTATGATTTTTCCATTTTATTTTAAAGCTAAAATTAAATTAATAATCAAGCTAGTAATAAATCAACAAGTGGCAAGCTCATGTGAGTGGTTAGGTGAAGACCACTTGGAGAAGGGGGGGACCAAACTTGCTCCCCACTCCCTCTCCCATAACCGGCCACCTCACTTCACACACACTCAAGGACCACTAGCCACATGGCACCCACCCTTGGGCATCAAGGCAGCCAAGGTGGGCTTCCATGTGCTGCTGTCCGTGGCAGCCACGCCCAGCAAGCCCAGCAGGCCCACCACTCGCATGCGGGCTGCCAGGCACTGCTGGCCAGCAAGCCCAGCATGCTTGTGCGGGCTGCTGCTGGCCTTGTGCCTTGGCCAGCGCTGCTAGGCAGCAAGCAATGGCCTAGCCATGCTACTACTAGTTGTGGCGAGCTGGTGCGCCTAGCGTGCTAGCTGCTGCAGCTTGTTGTGGCATGGCTTGCTAGCCATTGCGCGCACAAGGCTCCGCCTAGCATGCTAGCACACACTAGGCAGCGCCTAGCCTTGCGATGCTAGCATGGGTGCGCTAGCACGCACCAGCCAGCCTAGGCTCGGCTTGGTGCGCATGCTAGCCACCATGCTAGGCCATACGCCCTTAGCACTCGGTTTGCTTGAGCATTCCGATGCTAGGGGTATTTTGGTCTTTTGTTGATTTATTACTATTTCTCGTCTCGTCTTTCACTATTTTTCGACTCGACTTCCGACGCTCGGTTTCGACGCTCTAAGCTCGAATTTCTGACGTCTAAATAAATATTACTCGATCGACTCATTAATTCCTTCCAAATTAATTCGTCGGTTCGGTTTGTTGAATGCTTGGGTGTGACCCGAAGGGTTCAATCAAGATTTAGCTGTAATATTAATTATTCATTAATATTACTGATCGGAAGCGGCCTCCACCCAGGCATTCCGATCACTTGACCTCACTGAATATATTAGCTTTCTAATAATTCTAAACCCACTAACGGAATAGTACACTTGTTCGAAGGACACCATTCCTTTAAAAAAAAAACCCGAAAAACCCTTATATCTATCTGAACACCATAACCCCCCCCCCCCCACCACCACCACCTGCAACTGTCGGCCGCGCGTACCCATCCCTTCCCTTGCCCCAACAGTGCGCCATTACCCCCAAGCCCCTGGTGTTGTTGCGATCCACCTCCACCTCCACCCCCATTTCCCCACGAAACCACCTATGAAACCCCTCCCCACTTTCAAAAATCCCCGATCGCTCCTCCCACCACCTAGAAACCCTTGCGGCTAGGGTTTTCAATGGTGGTGGAGGCATTTTTGGTGGTTTTCGAGAGTGAGGGAGGTGGTTTTAAGGGTGTTTCGAGTGGAGGAAGAGATTTCAAGGGTTTCAAGTGTCACCGGAAAACGAAAAAGAGAGGGAGGGGGAAATAGCGGCGCAAGGGGGAGGGGGAATCAGCGGCGAAGGGGGTGGTTTTTGGTAGTTTTCGGGAGTGGGCTGGTGTCTTTGAGGGAATTTCGAGAGTTGGGATGGGTGGTTTTTGGGGTTTTCGAGAGTGGGCTGGTGGTTTTTGGGGGTTTGATTGGTGGCGTTGGAGTTTCAGGGGAGGGGATGGTGGTTTGGCTCGGAGCGACGACTCTAGGGGTGGGGAAAGGCCGGAGGTCCGGCGATGTAGGTGGCTAGCATGGGCGGTTGCCAGATTGGCTAGGTGGTTGGGCTTTGGCTGGTGGGTTTTGTTCTTAATTTGTTTTTTTTTTTATTTTTTTTAAATTTTTTAGCCAATTGATTCGTGACACGTGTCACTTTAATTAAAAAAATAAATAACCCATTCAATCGGTAACCGGTATTTGGGATTGAAGAAAAAGAAGACCCTCCAAAGTTCGGATTCACGGTGGACTGTACCGTGACACGGTGGAATATCCCGTGTCGCGGCAAACCCACCCCCCCCCCTTTTTTTTTACGTGACGCAATGTTGAACTGATGCGTATACTTAATCGACAGAGGGAGGATTTTATTTTTTTTAAAGTGGTCGGGCCCCCTTGAGGGGTTG
Source organism: Chenopodium quinoa (assembly GCF_001683475.1). Classification (NCBI taxonomy): domain Eukaryota; kingdom Viridiplantae; phylum Streptophyta; class Magnoliopsida; order Caryophyllales; family Amaranthaceae; genus Chenopodium; species Chenopodium quinoa. Next base: position 2,571,283 of record NW_018743894.1, on the reverse strand, counting down.
CCTACGTATCCTTAAAAAGGAATCAGGCCAAACGTAGCTCTATTGGGTCATGAACCCATGCGACTAGGCATAGAATTTCTTGAGTTGATCCAAGTTGGTTAAATTGTGGAAACCGTTACCGTCCATGTCTACCAATTGTGCCGCTCCGCCAGACAAGATGGCTTTAACAATGTAAGGGCCTGACCAGTTCGGTCTGAATTTTCCTCTTGGATCTAACACATTTTTACGAAGTGCCTTAAGCACCAGGTCACCCTCTTTGATGTTCCTAGTCTTGACTTTTTTATTAAAATGTCGCGCCATACGCTGTTGGTAGGTTTGGACATGATGCAAAGCTGCCAAGCGTTTTTCATCAAGTAAGACTAGTTCATCATATCTTGCTCTAATCCAGTCGACTTCATCTAGTTGGCTTTCCAATGCGATTCGAAGAGACGGGATTTCGAGTTCTATTGGTTGTACGGCTTCAACTCCATAAACCAGAGAGAAAGGGTAGCCCCCGTTGATGTACGAACAGAGGTTCGATAACCCCAAAGGGCGAAATGTAGCTTACTTGGCCAATCCTTGTAATTTTCTGTCATCTTTTTGATGATAGTTTTCACATTTTAGTTGGCCGATTCGACCGCACCATTTGTTTGTGGTCTGTAAGGTGATGATCTGTGATGCTTGATATGATATTTCTGTAATAATTCCGCACATTCGGCTTGGAAATGCGTTCCATTATCGCTGATCATCTCATGTGGTACCCCATAGCGGCATATGATATTTTTCTCAATGAATTGAGCTACGTGTTTCGCCGTCAGCTTAGCATATGAGGCAGCTTCGACCTATTTGGTGAAATAGTCGATCGCTACGAGGATGAATTCATGCCCCCCTTGTCCCGGTGGTGTTATTTTTCCAATTATGTTGATGCCCCAAGCGGAGAAAGCCCATGGAGAAGTATATGTGTAGAGAAGCGAAGTTGGAACATGCTGTAAATTCGCGTAGACTTGACACTTCATACATTTCTTGACGTTTTCATGACAATCTCTCTCCATAGTAGTCCAATAATAACCTTGTCGTTGAATCTTTTGGACTAACATCTTTGCATTCATGTGCGTTCCACATATACTGGCATGAAGGTTTTCCATGGTTTTGTGTGCTTCTTTCTTGGCTATGCATAAGAGATTTCTCCCCATTGCAGTTCTCTTGTGGAGTTCTCCCCTGATGAGCACATAGTGTGAGGCCAGGAGCCTCAAAGCACGGCGTGCCCTTTTATCAGTATTGGGAGGGTATTCTCCTCTTGTCACATAGTTAAGGATATCTGTATACTATGGCTCGTCATCTTCTTCTTGTGGTTCTTGTTCATCGTCGAGTGCGTGAACATAAGCCGGCTCATATCTTCTTTCTATGGTCAACGGCATTCTGATTGTATCCGTTGGAATTTGCACCATTGATGCTAATTTAGCTAGTGCGTCCGCGAATTAGTTTTCTTCTCTCGGCAAATACGTATATTCCACTTCATCTAGTTGCTCCGTGAGAGTTTCTAAATGAGCTTGATACGTAGCGAGACTTTCACTTCTCACTTTCCATCTCTTGGAGATTTTGCTAATGATTAGTGAAGAATCATCGTAGATTCTGAGTTTCTTAATTCCCAAGGCGACAGCTGTTTCTAACCCCAAAATACATGCTTCATATTCTGCGGCATTATTGGTGACATCAAAGTCGAGCTTCATGGAAATTGGGATGTGCTCTTCATTGGGTGATACAAGCAAGACTCCTACACCACATCCTTTTTGGTTTGAAGCTCCATCAAAATAGAGCGTCCAGCTATCATCTTCGGTCATGAGTAAATCTTCGTCAGGGAAATCGTACTCATCTTCTTCTTTCTCAACTTCTTCTAGCGGAAAGTCTGCTAAGAATTCAAAAACCGCAGAACCTTTGATGGCTTTTTTTGGTACAAATTTCAAGTCAAACTGAGCAAGATTGACTATCAACCTTGATAATCTGCCATTGAGTGTTGCTTTTTCGAACAAGTATTTGAGAGGATCCATCTTGAACACGACATGCACTATATGAGTGAGCATGTAATGTCTTAGTTTCTGTGCGGCCCACACAAGTGCGAGACACAATTTTTCAAGTGGTGTGTATCGTGTCTCATATCCTTGAAGCTTCTTACTCAAGTAGTAGATTGCATTCTCCTTGCTTTCAATCTCTTGTGCTAGCATTGCCCCCATCGTTTCTCTTGTGACCGTAAGGTAGAGTCGAAGAGGAAAGTCAAGTATTGCTGGCGCTAGCACGGGTGGGTTTGCCAGGTACTCTTTGATTTTTCTTAAACTTCTTGAATATAGGTTCACTCTTAAACTTGAATCGTCATCCCATGTGACTGGGACATTTTTCTTAAACTTCTTGAATATAGGTTCACATATTGCTGTAAGTTTTGATATGAACCTACTTATATATTGCAACTTTCCAATGAAACCTCGAATCTCCTTCTCATTCTTGGGCAGTGGCATAGCCATGATCGCCTTTACTTTTGTAGGATCTATTTCAATCCCTCGAGAACTGATCACATATCCAAGTAATTTGCCTGACGTGACTCCGAATGCACACTTTGCTGGATTTAATCTCATGTTGTACTTGCGGAGTCTTTCGAAGAACTTGCGAAGTGCAATGATATGGCCTAGGACCACATTTGCTATCCATTCTGGATACTTGGATACTTTGGTAAAACCTGCGGCCAACTGCTTTCTGATTTCTTCTTTGATTTTGAGAGCCACATCTGGTTTCATACGGCGCAGCTTTTGCTTGACAAGCTTCATACCTGGAATGAGTGGTATCGTATGCTGAGCAATATCCCTTTCAATTCCAGGCATATCTTAGTATGACCAAGAAAATACATCAACAAATTCACTAAGAAAGTTAATTAGCTCTTTGCGTTCATCTTGACTTAGTGTTAATCCAATTTTTACTTCTTTAACAGTCGTATAATTGGAAATGTTAATTGTTTTTGTATCTTCGATAATTGCCGTTTTATTTTCGTGTTCTTCCATTGCTTTTATTATTTCTTTGTCATTTTTATCATTACCAAAGCAATATTGATCAGGGTTAGGGGAATGACACGCATCGTAAGCAAAGGTACTCATTTTATTGAATTCATTGGCTAATACATCAAGAGGGGCAAGGTCAGTTGCGACCTCACCGGGACTAGAAAGAGATGACTCAACAAGAGACTCAGGATTGAACTCTATAGCAGAAAGAGGGTCGGCCTCAGACTCTAAGGACTCATCTACAGACTTAGACTCAGACTCGGACTCGGACCCAGACGACTCAGACTCATCAAACATAGGACCTTCGCCAACGGTTATTTCCAACTTCTCTCCACTTGGCGTAGTGATCCTCAATGTCTTGCGCCATCCCCTTGAAATATTATCAGCTTGGACAATTAACTCGGAAGGGTCAAAATCCTTGTTTGCTACAACAGCTTGAACGAGCTCAGAATTATCAATGCAGACGGGCTTAGATTCATTCTTCTCTATTCCAAAAAGAAGGTTAATGCCTAGATCATCAGAGCTTGGGCTAGCTGGTTTCTCAGTTGTGAAGAGCTCTTCGTCTTCATCAAGAAAGTCACAATCGAGGAACATCTCGAATCCTGGTTCACGCTTCCCATCGTGGACGAATGGCTCAGGGAATTCATAGCATAGGAAGTCTTCCTGCTTCCGCCTGAAGGGGCCACAGAGCCCGTCCACCCTTAGCATTACCTGGGAAAAAGAGCAGCCGGATTATGAGTTACTTAGTACAATTAAAGGTAAAAGATATCAAGGTTGTGGGATTCCTTACCTCAGCCAGTTGGCCCATTATCCGGTCGAATTCCACCACCTGAAGATCAGGTATGGAGTTCTTCTCTAACCAGGTGAGGGTCCTTACCATCCGTTTCGCGCTTATGATAATACTCGCCGCCAAGCCATGGGTACTATCATACTGAACATAACTACTTGGGCCATTGAACGTCGCACCAAGTTTCAGGTGGTAGACATTAAGGCCTCCTTCAATCTGTTGTTAGGACGCCCTTGGCTTCATGAGCTAAAGGCGATTCCATCATCGCTGCACCAAAAAGGGAAAGCCATAGTTGGAGGGGTTCCAATTACCATTGATGCCTCTCTTATGCGCATTCAATTTATCGACACTCCTATCGTCCATGTCGAACATGACGAAGATCTTTGGGGGGTTTTCACTCGATGATGTTCTCGTAATTAAAGAAGAGGAAAAGTGCCATCTCGACTTTGATCCCTATTCAAACACCAATATTAATGCCATTCTGAAGAAGCAAGGGAATTTCCCTAGAATGACCCTCGGACTCAAAAAGAAAATGGCTGAATCTTAGGACCATCCTGGTGCACTCAAGAAGGATACTTTTGGCTTGGGATTCAAGCCGACAAAAGAAGATGTGAGACAAGCCCTCTTAAAGATGAAGGCTCGCAACAACGCTCGAATCATGAAGACGGAAATGGCCATGGATCCATATCCATTAACCCTCAATGGCCAGTACATCAAAGAAGGGGAAGACTTCCCATGCTATGAACTCCCTGAGCCATTCGTCCACGATGGGAAGCGTGAAGCAGGATTCGAGATGTTCCTCTATTGTGACTTTCTTGATGAAGACGAAGAGCTCTTCACAACTGATAAACCCCCAAAGATATTCGTCTTCTTCGTCTTGTTCGACATGGACGATAGGAGTGTCGATAACTTGAATGCGCATAGGAGAGGCATCAATGGTAATTGGAACCCCTCCAACTATGGCTTTCCCTTTTTGGTGCAGCGATGATGGAATCGCCTTTAGCTCATGAAGCCAAGGGCGTCCTAACAACAGATTGAAGGAGGCCTTAATGTCTACCACATGAAACTTGTGCGACGTTCAATGGCCCCAGTAAAGTTCAGTATGATAGTACCCACGGCTTGACGACGAGTATTATCATAAGCGTGAATCCCTTGAGTGGAGGGAGTTAGTTCTTCATTCTTTATGCCCAACTTCTTTGCAGTACGGAGTGGGCACACATTGATTGCAGAGCCATTATCAACCAGGCTCATAGGAACATTCATCTGCCTACACACCACAGTGAGGTGTAAGGCCTTATTATGTTGGTCCCCTTCCGGGGGCATATCCTTGTTAGAAAATGAAATCAGATTGCTAGTACTTGGCAATTCAGTAGTGAGAAAGTCGACCAGTCCTTGAGGAGTCATGTCATCATTAACTCCTATTTTCACCAGAGCATTCATCACAGCCTTTCGATGCTCGTGGGAGGTGGTCAAAAGCTTCCATACATTCATCTCCACCTTGGTCTTTTGCAATTGTTTGACCACATCGCTGTTCACAGGGTCGATGGGATTAACTATCGGATGTGATTGTGGTGGAGGTGGAGGTGGACTAGGTTGTTGCAACCGTCCACTTCTAGTGAGAACCTTGACCTCAAAGTCTCCCCAAACATCTTCACTCGTGCCAAGAGATGAACAGGCTATATCCTTGAGATAGACGTCTTCATCGTCACTATCCCAAATTCCATTCACTTCTTAAGAACTCGAGACAAATATAACTTCCGACAGAGGTTCATTCACAGGTTGAATGAGTATTGACGGATCAAAGGAGACTTCATCTCCCATGATAGCCAAAGAATCAGAAAGAGGACCTGTTTGAATGTTAGGCTTCTTGCCCCCTGGAGGGACAGGAAGTTGATTAGCATAAATTAGGTCTTAGATTACATCCTTCAACCTCCAAAACTTCTCAGTATTATGACCCTTTCCTTGATGAAACTTGCAATAAGCATTGGGGTCATAGCTAGCGGTCCTATTCTCTGGTCGAGGTTCTGGAAATGGTCCAATTGGCATAATCAGTCCTTGACCATGCAAACGGTCATAAGCAGCATCATAGGTCATTCCCAAAGGCGTGTAAACCCTCCTTTGCCTTTGGAATCTTTGAGGAGGAGCATTAAGGGCCAGCACATCATTGATATTGATATTGTTAGTAGAATTATTGGGCTTGGAAGACGAAGAAGAAGGAGTGTCGTTCTTCTTGTTTTTCCAATTAAGTGTTGTTATTATTGTTGCTACAAGCAGTCTTCATCAGTTCATCTTCGATATTGATCCCAATATCGTATACAGCTTCAAAGGTACTCAGAGATAGAAACTTCAAGTGTTGTTTGTACTTATGAGTCAGATTGGCAATGAACAAGCGAACCATTTCTTTTTCCTTGGGGGGATCCACCAAGAGCGCGGCTGTTTCCCTCCACCTGCTTAAGTAAGTGGTGAAGCCTTCATTCTCTCTCTGTTTGAGAATGTAGAGTTCACATTCAGAAGTCTTGGCATAAATGTTACACTTGTAACGATTCATAAAGCTTTCAGCAACATCCTCCCAGGTCGCGACATGTTTGGATTCCAAAGAGTAGAACCATTGTTGACAGGAATGCTCCTAGGAAAGAGGGAACACTGTAGGGAAGAGTGTCACATCTACTCCCTTAAGAGCCATGGTTGTAGAAAAAGCCTTCAAATGGATGAGCGGATTATCAGTAGGCTTGAATTTGGGAATGTCAGCAGTAGAAAACTTCTCAGGAAGCTTGTCCCTTATGGACGAAGAGGTGACATGTTGTTCCACATAAGTGAATTCTTCAGAAATCTTACTCATCTGTTCCTTAATCTTGTCCATTGCAGCGGTAGTGACATTGTTTTGATTGTCTTGCTCTACCGTGCTGACAATAGTGGTGAGTGTTTGCATCATGTTAGACAACATTTCAATTGTCCTGTTGATGTTCTCGATATCTTCCTTAGTAGCCATTGGTTGAAAGTAGACTAAAGATGGATCTTGTGGAGATGATTGTGGTGGTTTCCTTGTACGCCTCTTTGGTATAAGAGGTTGTTGAGGTATTGACTCGAACCGTAACAATCTACCCCTGCTTCTTGACCAAGTGCTGTGACACCGAAACAAACACACCTTTAATGACCAAACTTAACCTTAACCTATCCGGATAAAAAAAAATGAATAATTTTGAAATTCTATTTGTTTATTTTTTTAAAAAAAATGGGAGGATACTATCCGACTTACTCCGGAAAAAAAATGACACAAAAAACAAGACTACCCTAAAACACGGTCAAAAAGTGGTGCACGACTAAGGAAAAAAGTGTGTGAACACGATATGTGATCGATTTAGTGAGGTTATGGACGCGTGTTTTGACCGTACAGCTAGACATGACACCAAACTGGACATGTAAACTACATACGTACGCATAAAAACCGAAAAAGGACTAATGGGACACTTTTGCTGGGCACCGTGTCACGGTGCTTACTGTCGTGACACGGTGCAGTCTACCGTCAGACGGTAGAAAGCCCCGTGTCACGGCACTGTTCACCGTGGCGCGGCAGAACATGCTGTAACACGATGCGCAGTTCCAGGTCAGTTTTGTGATTTTTCCAGATTTTAATTGATTTTAGGTCCGTACTAATTACTATGTGAGAATAAAAACCCTCGGTCATGGGTTAAACAAAAGAGTAAACACATGAAGGTTAGCACCAAACAACCACATAGCATTTAGGCACGATGATGTAAAAAAAGTTCGCAACCTAAAGTCAAGATCATGTTCAACTATTGGTCAAGCTTTGGGTGTCAAAAGGGTACCATGGTTAAGAGTTTGGACGCGTTAGCAAGGCAGCCTCCCTTGAGGGTGTATGCCAACGGGCGGCTTCGAGAGTTTGTGATGAAATCGAACTCGACTCCATGGTTTGGGTGGATTTAATAACTCGGATGAACCCTTATTGCCATGAGCGTTTTTGGGTTGATAGAGCTTAAATCCCCCGGGGCTAAGACGCATGTAGAACACATACGTTTTTTCAGAAAAATCGAAGGAAGTTGACTGTGAGAAGAGAAAATAAACCACCGGACTGATTTAGGACTGTCGTGTCACGGCAGTCAGAAGATCTGACTGGTGCCCTATTTTCCTTCGTGCGCAACCAAGTTATTCAATTTTTCCTACGGGATAGACCTAAATGCGACGTTAAAACGTCTATGCATATGCAAAAATGCCAAATTAATCACAGGAATATTTTTTACAAGAATCTTTCAAGTCTCATCCACTCATCTTAATTAAATACCGATCACTCAAATCGATAAATAACCAAGAATCCTCCCCAGTGGAGTCGCCAAATTGTAGGCGTCGCTCGAAGTGCGCCTACGTTAAAAGCATGTGGTGAATATGCTTGGCACTCATAGGAAGAGGTTATTGGCATACGATTAGGGACACGATTAGGGACAAGGAAAGTAGGGAGCCGCCAACAAGTTTTTAAGGAACTTGTAAACCGTTCACGGATCATAAAAGGCAACCACGATTAAAGGGACAACGATAGCAACAACAATTGACCTGTGAAGGTTACACCCCATTCATAATCCATGAGATTACTAACTCCATATGGTTCGGAACCACGAAAGGAGGATCGGGGATGATGGTACGAAATGAGTCATGGAGTCACATTCGCCCGTATTGGCCTCTACTCGATTCTTATAGTGAAAAACATTCCTACGATCTCAAAGGCATACAAACAAAGATTCAATTTGCTCCAATCTATTATTAAGCTAAATTGGTTTAATATTAATGCAACACATAATTCTAAAGTATTGTGATCACTTAATTAACACAACAAGATTTAAAAGGAACCTAAACCGGTCGTCCAAATTATCTTATTAGGCGTGATTTTCAATTACATATTCCCTTTAAACGTGCAATATGGTGATCATAATAACAATAGAATAAACATTAATATTGGAAGCAATTTAGCCATAATTCCAACAATATATAAAATCGTTAGAAAAAATAATAGAAATAAAAGGAACATAATTCTTACTTTGATTCTGTTTGTTTGCAACTACAAAATAATAAACGAGTTAGTAACTTCAAGGAAAGAATAATAGAACAACAATTAAATTAAATTAAATAAAGTAAAGTTGATTTTGAGGCCAAACCCTCAAACAATTCTACCTTTCACGCCTTGGCTTAAGGATAGAACCACGAGTAAAGTATGGACTCCTTGGAGTACTTGAAGAAGGAATTTTGAAAGAAAAAGGGTAGGCTAGTGTTTAGGCTAGAGCATAGAAGAGAGAAAAATCAACTAAAGAATTAATTGATGCCCCATACATGAGAAATGAGGGGGTATTTATAGAGAAAATGTGCTGAGGGAGCACACGAAACCCTAAAATGATAAAAACCCTAAAAAAGTATCCCGCGCCACGGAAAACTGTACCGTGACACGGGAAGACCCACCGTCAGACGGGAAACTTTCCCGTGACACGATGCATTTTTAGTGTGACGCGGGAAATTTTCAGTAAACGGGGAAGAAAACGCGTTAAGGGTTTACGCGGAAAAGACACGGAAATTCCCGTGTCACGGCAGATTTCCCGTGTCACGAGAAATCCCACCGTCAGACGGGAATGATTCCCGTGACACGGTGGGTACCTGCCGTGGCGCGGGAATTCCCAGCCCGTTTCTCCGTCTAAATACATTTTTAACCCTAATTTCGTTCAGCATTTTAAGTGCCGATTGATAACTTCGGGCCTTTTTCTGATTTATTATTATTTGGGCTAAAATAATAAAATAAATAAAAGGTTTGGGCCAAAAATAAATAATAAAACAATAAATAAAAAAAAGGTTTGGGCTAAAATTAAATAATAAGTTTGGGCTGAAATTAAAACTATGCTTTTACCAAACATCAAGACTAATCTATGGACTGTTCAAAAATATGAATTTAATCAAATACGACTTTTTAAGCACTCTCAGGATTAAATACTGAACCCGACCAATAGTGGCGGTGAAAGGTTGTTCCTCATCGGGTTAGGTTTTGGGGAGACATTTTTAGGTGTCTACACCTACCGTCTGGAAACCCCAGACGGCCGCCGCCTGCCTAGAACTTGGAATGTAGATATCCTAAAAAAGTACTACTTCTGAGAATGTAAATTTTTTGTAAACAGTGAGTCAATTAATGAGAATCCAAACTTAGTTTGCAAAATTGTTTTGTTGTTTTTGATTATCTGCCTGGGTAATACTCAGATGGATTTTTCATTTAACTAACTAAGTTTGATACTTAGTACGGTTATAATTGCTTGACCGCCTGGGTAATACTCAGACGGATCCTTTGTTTATCTAACTAAGTTTGACACTTGGTATAATTTAATAATTGCTTGCCCGCCTGGGTAATACCTAGACGGACTCTTTGTTTAACTAACTAAGTTGATACTTAGTGTAATTCAATAATTGCTTGTCCGTCTGGGTAACGCTCAGATGGACTATTTCTTTAACTAACTAAGTTCGACACTTAGCGTAAATTCACTTTTGTAATAACGCTCGGCCGATGGTCCGATTATAAACTAGGCACAAAAACGCTTAGTGGCTATACAACCGATCTCAAACAAGACCTAAAGGCCAAAATGGCCGGATGGTTGCTTATGTTATAAAATCGCCTGTCCCAACATGGACAAAGGCGTCCGGCGACACCCCTCCGGGTGCAAGCATCGCAAAGAATAGACTATTCGTCGGTTCTACATACCTACGCAAACGGTGAAAATTGAACGACCAAATTGGTCAACTCATAGCCGTCTGACCAGAATAATCTATGAAGAACGATTAAGTTATCGAATACCGGATGCCCCGAGGCATCAGTCGGTATCCGGCTAAATTTCTCACTTAGGTTATTTATTCCAAAGTTGCACTTTCTCTCCCAATTGGGGAAAAAGATTTTGTGTAATGGGTATGTAATAACCCCAGGCGGAATATAACCGCCTGGGTAAGAAGCTCAAAGCACCCGCTCTAATGGCCGGCTGTGCACTTGGTTTGAGGCAATCACCATTGTGATTGATTGGCCTAAAAACACTCCATAATTCTCCTAGTATCAAGTGTTTTCAAGCCAATCAATCAATTTAAAACAAAACTAACCACACAGCCGCCTAGGGGCAAGAGCACCCGGATTGCAAATTGCCGCATGCTTTTTTAAGTTAGGCAAAATATTAAAGAATTGCAAACATACGCAAAACTCAAATTGAAAAATTCAAACATGTATAAACACCGACTGAGTCGGAATACTTCATAAATATTAATAAATGGCACAAAGCCAGAATAAGTGTTAACCGGAATCACATCCGGTGAAGAAACCAAAAATAAATTGTTAACCCAACCCCATGGTTGGTTAAGATACAACAAAACACGGCATACAAGCCGGTAAAGAAACAGAATGGCATACTGCCGCAGAAAATGGGAGGCCCGCCTAAGGCTGAGGTGGATGCTGCTCCGGCTAATCCTGGTTGGGTTGGCCTTCATCTTGATCATCCGCCGCCGGCTCCTCGTTATCAGAGACTTCATATCCCTGTTTTGCAGCCCAATCTTTTAAGCGAGGCGGAGGAGCCTCACCCAGTAGTTGGGCATCATACACCTCAGTGGCGTAATCATACCTTATCTTATAGACCTCAAAGTCTATATCTAGGTAGAGGAGGCTCCAAGTGATCTTCAGCCGAGCCAGATTATCACGCTCATTCTCCTCCGTCAGCTACTTTTGCTCTTGGGCTAGCTCGTCCGACTGCTTGTTTCGCAGATTTACAAGCTCAGCCCCCAGGCGGGAAACGTCTGCTCGAAGTTGAGTGTTTTCTTAATCAGCATCTTCTAATGCCTTGAGCTCAGACTTGGCATCCTTCAGTTTTTGATCAAGATCATCAGCCTGGCTGTTGGCTTCATCGTTCGCAGTCGTCAAGCTCTGGATCAGCTTTTCAACTCTACTGCTTTAATCTTTAAATCACACATATAATTAGCATATTCAGCAGAGTTGAGGTTTTCAAGGGCCATCCGTTTGGCGTCATTTACCTCTTCCTGCTTCCGCCTGAAGGGGCCACGGAGCCCGTCCACCCTCAGCATTACCTGAGAAAAAGAGCAGTCGGATTATGAGTTACTTAGTAGAATTAAAGGTAAAAGATATCAAGGTTGTGGGATTCCTTACCTCATCCAGATGGCCCATTATCCGGTCGAAGTCCACCACCTGCAAATCAGGTATGGAGTTCTTCTCTGACCGGGTGAGGGTCCTCACCATCCGTTTTGCGAAGCCCACAAGATTTGGCTCATCGGATGTCAGATCTGCATCAAAAGTAGTACTTTGTGAGAAAGAGGCAGCATAGTTGGCATTCATCCGTTGCAGGCTGCTGACTGAACCCCCAGAGGGATCAACCTTAGTCTTGACTCTCATGAAGTCAAGTGGCCAAGGAATTCCAATCCTTCCCTTACCTTGTGTATCCGGATGAGGCTTAGGCGTCTGCTCCTCCCCGGTTGTTGCTGCACCGTCTGCAACATTAGGTGGCTCGCCACCCTTTGATGTCGTAGAGACATCCGGTGCTTTCGGTTGCTAGCAATCCGAGCTTTTGCTCAGAATTTTCATAATAGAAGGAGATTTGCCTCCGGTCGTTGGACGATCGGATTTGACAGCAGAGTTTGTCCGGGGAGGGGGATCCTTCCTGTCGGCCTTCGCAGTCGGAGCTTTCTCCAGATCCTCTCCTTGACTTTTGAGAAGCTTGGAGAAGGATCGTGGCACTGGCTTTGCAGAGTCCTGAGAAATGAACAAGGGTTAGTATACCCAACCGGCAAATTGCCTTAAAAAAAAAAAAAAAAAAAAAAAAAAAAAAAAAAAAATAATAATAATAATAATAATAATAATAATAATAATAATAATAATAATAATAATAATAATAATAATGTATATATACACATATAAAGTCAGGCAGTCTTACCCCGCCTTTCTTAGCTTCTTTGGCATCGACGGATGCTTTCTTGGATATGGCAGCCTCTTTGCGCAGCAGCGTCGCCGACTTAGCCGGTGTCTTTGCCGGGTCAACCATCTTCAAGGCGTCGACTGCATGAACATAATCCAAGGTTAGAAGAAAATGCGGCAAGTTTGCAATAAAAGTAAAAATAACAAATACTCCGGATGTGAGGTAATCTACCCTTGGGAAACATGGTGCTCAGCCCGCAAGCGGACAAGAAGCATTCATCCTTGAAATAGTCCGGATGGGGGATCCAGTTCTTAGGAACTATAACGTGAGTCCCATCCCCCATGGGCTCAGTTGTGGTCTCAAAGAAGCTCGGCTCTATTATTTGCTCCCGGGCCCTAGTCGATAGCTCCGGGAGAGGGCATTTCCTTCCCAGAAGAGCCGGCTCTGTGTTATACCGGCAGAGAGTCCGGTTGTGTCTCAGAGTGGGGGAAGAAATCAAGTAGAATTTGTCCTTCCACCCGGACCATTTGGACACTTTGTCCAAAGTCATCAAGTATTGGGGCAAGGTACTCAGAGTATACCATGCCCCAAGGCCGCCTGGGGCCTTGCTCAAATAATGCATGTGAGCGAAGAAGGAGAAGCTTGGACTTATATTTTGGAACTCGCAAGCGGCAATGTAACTTAGAATGTTCACCCACGAATTGGGGGTGAGCTGCCAAACTCCTACATCGTACCCCTTTAGGATTTTCCTAATCCCGGGGTGGAGGGGGAAACGGAGGCCGGCTTCTATTACCGCCTCGTAGAAGACAAAATAATGGTCTGCATTATCAATGTCATCGTCCCACGCCATTACTGCGTCAGCAGGCGGAACGATGATATCCCATCCCTTACCAAAGGGGTGCTTCTCTTTAAAGGCCCTGAAGCCACTCCTCAATAGGGCAATGTCACCCGGCAACATTCTAGTCCTTTTTGGGTTAGGGTGGTCAGCAACTTTAGGCGGTGTAGGCGTCGTTCGAAGTGCGCCTACGTTAAAGCATGTGTGAATATGCTTGGCACTCATAGGAAGTGGGAATTGACATTACGATTAGGGACAACGATTAGGGACAAATAAAGTAGGGAGCCGCCAACAAGTTTTTTTAGGAACTTGTAAACCGTTCACGAATTATAAAAGGCAACCACGAATAAGGGACAACGAAGGCAACAACGATTGACCCGTGAAGGTTACACCCCATTCATAATCCATGAGATTACTAACTCCATATGGTTCGGAACCACGAAAGGAGGATCGGGGATGATGGTACGAAGTGAGTCATGGAGTCACATTCGCCCGTATTGGCCTCTACTCGATTCTTATATTGAAAAGCATTCCTGTGAGCTCAAAGACATACAAACAATAATTCAATTCGCTCCAAACTATTATTTAACTAAATTGGTTTAATATTAATGCACACATAATTCTAAAATATTGGTGATCACTTCAATTAATAATAAGATTAAAAGGATCCTAAACCGGTTGTCCAAATTATCTTATTAGGCGTGATTTTCAATTACATATTCCCTTTAAACATGCAATATGGTGATCATAATAAAAATAGTAGAACAACATTAATATTAAAACCAAATTAATCACAATTCCAACAACATAAAATCGTTAGAAAAATAATAAAAATAAAAGGAGCATGATCCTTACTTTGATTCTGTTTGTTTGCAACTACAAAATAATAAACGAGTTAGTAACTTCAAGAAAATAATAAAGCAATGATTAAATTAAATTAAATAAAGTAAAGTTGATTTTGAGGCCAAACCCTCAAACAAATCTACCTTTCACGCCTTGGCTTAAGGATAGAACCACGAGTAAAGTATGGATTCCTTTGAGTACTTGAAGAAGGAATTTTGAAGTGAAAAGGGTAGGCTAGTGTTTAGGCTAAAGCATAGACGAGGGAAAATAAAATTAGAGAATTACTCGGTGCCCCGTTCATCAAAAATGAGGGGGTATTTATAGGGAAAATGTGCTGAGGGAGCACACGGAACCCTAAAATGATAAAAAAAAAAAACCCTAAAAAAGTATCCCGTGACACGGTCAAACTGTACTGTGACACGGGAAGCTCCACCGTCAAACGATACACTTTTGGCGTGACGCGGGAAATTTTCAGAAAACGGGATAGAAAACGCGTCAAGGGTTTACGCAGAAAAGACACGGAATGTCCCGTGTCACGGCAGACCTCCCGTGTCAGGGGAAATCCCACCGTCAGACGAGAAGGATTCCCGTGACACGGTAGGTACCTGCCGTGGCGCGGGAAATTCCTGCCTGTTTTTCCGTCTAAATATATTTTTAACCCTAATTTCCTTCGGCATTTTAAGTGCCGATTGACAATTTCGGGCCTTTTCTGACTTTTTATTATTCGGGCTAAAAAAAGAAAATAATTAAATAAAAATAAATAAAGGGTTTGGGCCAAAAATAAATAATAAAACAATAAAATAAAAAAGGTTTGGGCTAGAATTAATTAATAAG
This sequence comes from Chenopodium quinoa, assembly GCF_001683475.1. Lineage (NCBI taxonomy): Eukaryota > Viridiplantae > Streptophyta > Magnoliopsida > Caryophyllales > Amaranthaceae > Chenopodium > Chenopodium quinoa. The sequence continues at coordinate 2,556,019 of NW_018743894.1, read as the reverse complement.
TTTGGGCTAAAATTAAAACTATGCTGTTACCGAACATCAAGACTAATCCATGGACTGTTCAAAAATATGAATAAAATACAATTTTTTAAGCACTCTCGGGATTAAATACTAAACCCGACCAATAGTGGCGGTGAAAGGTTGTTCATCATCGGGTTTGGTTTTGGGGAGAAATTTTTAGATGTCTACAGGCGGCTGCTGGTAGTCAGCCGCAAAATTATCTTGGTCAGAGCCTGAAGATTCGGCCCTTGACCCTTCGTCGGCCTTAGCATCGCCGGCTTCATCAGAGGAGGCGGCTCCCTCGCCATCTACCTCTCGTACTCCCGAGATCCGATCCCGGAAGTAGAGGGAGCCTCTTCATCAGAACCACTCTCCTCCAAATCCTTCTGTTCCCCGTCTGGGACAACCTCATCGGCTGGCACTTCTATAGTGCGCCGGCTCCTAGATTTTCTGGCCGTCTGTTTGACTCTGGCCATTGTGTCCTTCACAGACACAGAGAGGGAGGAATTCGGAGATGAGCACATCGGTTCTGACAGTCCAGAAAAGGCACCCCCTATCCTAGACTCAGCCGTTCCGGGGGACCGGCTGAGTGTCCTAGGCAGTGCCGAGTGAGTGGATGGAGAACCCATTTTTATTTTCTAAGACTATGTATATAGGCGGAGAAAGAATTGTATACAAGTTGAAAAAGGGAAAAGCTAAAATGGTACAGGCGGTTACCTTACTTTTTACTCTGAAAAATCTGAAAACCGCTACAGCCGGTAAAACCGGGTGTTGAATTGCTAGCACACGGAAACTTGAACTTGTTGTGATGCAGACGGAGGTAGAGAATCTCTCTCTAAAAAGCTCTCTCTTTCTCTCTCTAAAAAGTCAAAATGAACGTAAGGTGAGAGAAAGGGGGGGGGGTAAACTTCTATTTATAGAAGGTGAAAGCAGGGGGAAATTTTGATTTGAAATTCAAATTTTACTACCCGTTACTGTTCACCTTTGAAAGGTGGACACGTGTCACAAGCCTCACGTGATATGCACGTGAGCCCTGTGAGGGGCAAATGATTAGGGTAAAAATACCCTAGACGCGCGGACCAATGAGAGGAGGCCACGTGTCGAGTTCAGGATGACCCACGTGGCTTAATATCCTCTTGACACATGGCCCCCTTAGATACATCTCTGAAATGGCGGCCTTCAAGGGCCCAAATCCCAAGAAGCGCCGTAAAACGGCGCAGCCCACTAAAATCTAGGTCAAGTGACCTAGATGGGGGCACATTCTCCAACAACCCTATAAATAGGGAGATATTTCTCCATTTTGGGGACACATTCAATCATTTATTACACCTACATTCTCTCACATCAGAGAAACACCTGAGCTTGGAATCCAAGAAGATCCCCACCTAAATTTCCGCATTCTTTACTCTCTTTCAAGTTACTAACTTGATCGTCGGAGGCGGAGCTCCAACCACCCGGAGTCTCCGTTGTTTTGCAGGTACAACTCAGCCGGATCAGACTTCGTGACGTAACTCTCCCGAGGGAAAAAATCACCCAAAACAATCATTACTATAAAAGCCCTAAATCAATTGTTCATAAAACCCCTAAAATCATGATTTTCAATAATTAAAAACCCTAGGTTATAAAATTTACAAAATCTGAAAATTATGACATTTATAAAATCTGAAATTATAAATTTTAATCATTAAAATACAATTTGATACTAATTAAATTAATTTCAAACAATAAAATCAAAACCCATAAATTAATAATTATAATTACACAGATTAATAAAACAAGGGAAAAAGAAAATAAGACTAACCTTTTTGTGTGGGAAATTTTTGGGGATTCATGAGGTATTTATAGAAGAGAATTGTAGGGTAGAATTAGGCCTCATGAAAATAATGGGCCAATTAAATAAACAAATAGGTTAGGCTTTGTTTATATGATCATGGATTGTAGGATATAGGTTCATAAAATAATTTGCGCTAAAATAATTTTTTTTTTGACCCAAATTAATAATTTAGCACTTTTACAATTAAATTATAGAAAAATACATATAAATATTATAAATAAAATAAAATTTCATTTATAAAATATTTAAAAATACGGGGGATTACAACTTGAATTTATTTTTCCCCAAACATGTTATTATCATCATCAGCTCGAGCAGCTTCTCTGTTATCATCATCAATTCGAGCAGTTTCTATGTTATCATCTACAAAATTCTCTATTTCATCTTCTATGATTGTGTGATTTAGGTCGAAATCACCTAACAATGGAGTTTGAATTTGCCTCTGTTCTTGTAGGAAATCGTGGATCAGATTACTGCAATTTGATGTATTGAAGTTTGCTGATGAATCCTCTGTTGATGATTGAATCCCTAAGGTAATCATTTTCGCGTTTTCTCTCAACGTTTTCTCACTTTCTCTCTCCTCCATTGTTGCAGCGCGATTTCTAAATTTGAGGCATGAGTTTTCACATCTTTTTTATGAATAAAAAGAAAATTAGCTGGCAGTGTGAGCCATCGATTTACAATTAATTTATTGTATATCGGGGGCATGCAAAAGTTTTTGTAAGAGTTTTGTAACAAAATGTATTAGTAAAAAAATTGAATTATATATAGTTTATCTTGTTGATTGTATTATTTACGTACATAGAACACGTCCATTTATAACAAGTCTAGATCATATGCAATATCCATTAATGGAGTATATTACAAGGAAAGCAAAAATATACTATACAAAATAAGAGACTATACTCTACTTGTTTAAGCAATCTAAAGTCAAATGATATGGACTAAATATATGCCGAAACCGTGAATTAGCAAAAATATACTATAGAAAATAAGAGACTATACCCCCACCCCCGTCAGCCTGACCTCCTTGAAACCCCACGTCGGTGTAACACCCCAATAATTCTCCCATTTCCAAACCACTTACTTTAAATAAAAATAGAGGAGAACCATTGGCAAGTTACCGCCACGTGTTAAAACGTTAAGGCTTTATCAAAGTATTGCAGCGGAAATCCAACTTAAATCTTAAAATAATATAATTTAGAAAACAAATAAGTCAAAGCTTACAAATTGGAACCATAAATGCCCTTATTAAATCAAACCAATATTCAAAATCCCAAAACATAATTAAAATAGTAAAACATAAATAAGTTCAACACAAAGAACGAATACTCTCAATCACACCAATCCCTTGACAATGCGTATGTCAAATCCCCAAACTTCACATCATCAAGCTAACCTGTGCAATACTGCTCCCCAATAATACAAGTGTAATAATTGGATCATCATAGGGTCATTATTGAAAGGCGAAGGCCATGACCAAAATAAAACACACAAAAGCACGCAATCAGCAAATCTGAGTACATACAAGCTACAACGCACAAAACCTAGCATGCTCAACTAATTAAAGTAAATAAACATACAACTCAAATTCATTAATCATGACTCCACACTTAAACAATTTAATGACTCAACATACTTACTAACAAATTCCAAACACTCGACTCTTTATATTTAATTTAATTAATTTAATTTGGATTAAGCAATAGACGAGGTTGTCCAACCCACCAAATCATTTTGGTCCCAAATGACTATTTAAAATAAAAGTTTAGCGCAATGGAAGAATGGGCGTGACTCCATTCTCACAAAGTTAGTCTAGGATCCCATCTAACTTTCATTATAAAATAAAATGTAAATACCAAAAGAAAAGAGGATATGTTGATCAAACAAGCCTCGAAAAGCCACGGGCTACCACCGTGTACCCCAACCCATAATTGTCAATACTCTAGAAGTGCACGCTTTCCAGAGTTTTATTGCTCATCCATGTTTCACTTTACGTGATTACAATTTTAATTAATAGCCGACTCATTCAAGAAGACCATACATAACAATCATACATCAATTCACTTTTAATCTTATTTAGGACAATGGTGATCACATCACAAATTGACCTTTAATTCCATTAACCTTCCAAATTATCCAAATTGTTGAACATAGTCAACCCACCTAGCCATTTCGGCTTAATAATCCACCTTTACTCAACATACTAACAAGTCATGATTGAGTAATAAATAAAATAAATAACAACCTTGTGGAATAATTAATAAATTCATTCCACTTAAACCATTCAATTCCAATCCTTTAATAATCCAAATGTGGTTAACAAACCAATCCAATATGTTTGTATCAACATTCCATACAAACAATTAATCCAATATAATTCAACAAGCTTGCATCCATAATTCCATACAAACATAATCAATTCACCAAAACATGTCTCATAAATATAAGCACATGCATAAATCAAATGTATAACCAAACAATTTCCATCCAAGTGTTCTCTAAACATGAAACTAAGTTCTTTTCTTTGGTACCTAAACATGATACTACTTACAACGAAGTAGACATGGACGTACCTCGTATAAACAATCCTTTGTGCCACTTTTAATCACTTAAAAGTCTCCTAGAGAATAATCACCTCCTAGAAAACAACCAATAATCACAAATTAACACTTAAACAAATTTCTAGCAATATAATTTAGATTAAAAGTCCTTAAAACTTCATTAAAAATATGTTTTTATGCTTAACTAATCATTAGAAATACAATAGGAACAAAAGCCCCAATTTAATTGATTATTATAACCCTAAAATCCCAATTTAAATAAATTAGAACCCTAGGTTTTAAAATTATAAAATCTGAAAATTATAACAACAATTATAATTTGAAATTTATAATCTTTATACCATCAAAATATAATTTTGATACTAAAAACATAAACTTTATACTAAAATCAAAACCCAAAACAATTTAATAAAACACAAGAGAATAAAACAAAATAAATGGAGAAAGAAGGTGAGGGAGGCGACCATGATGGCCGGCCAGGTGGTTCGCCGATGACTAGGGGGAGTCGCTGGTGGCTGGCGGCATAAGGGGCGGCAGCAGTGAGTTTCTCACGTGAAGGAGGAGGAAAGGGAAAGAAGGAAAAAAAATAAAAGAAAAATAAAAGAAAAGAAAAATAAAGGGAAAATAAGAGAAATAAAATAAAGAGAAGAGAGTTTACTAACCTTTTTGCGTGGGGAAAAATTTGGGGATGTATGGGGTATTTATAGGAGAGAGAGTGGTGTAGGGCAAGTTGTAAGATTGGGCCTCATAAAATTAATAGGCTAATTAAGTATGTAAAGTGAGATTGACTTTGATTGTTTGGACATGAATTATAGAAGGAAGGTTCATAAAAAAGTTCTTTGTAATAAAATCGTTTATCAACCCCAAAAATAATTTGAAACTTTTGAAATTAAATCCCGGAAAAATACAAATAAATATTATAAATAAAATATAATTTCATTAATAAAATATTTAAAAATACGGGGGATTAGAGTCGGCCCCACCCAACCCCTACCCTTGAACCGCCTCCTCCTCCTTTCTTTTAACCACCATCTGCAACCTCTTAACATTCATTCCACACCCGAAAGAACCCATCATTGATAAAATTAAGGACATGACCTTGGGGTCTTTGAGGTGGGGCATGGTTTCGACGAGGGGGTCATGAAAAGGGACGACGAAGGAGGAGGAAGCGCTGGAAGAGGGTGGTTGCTCGATGTAGTAGGAGGGTGCGATGGATGAGCTATGGTGATGAATGGGGGGATTATCGGCGACAATCGGCGGTGAAGGGGGGGTGAGGGTCACATTGACGTCGGTCCGCGATGAGGGGGGTAGGGGTTGTATCGGTGCCGGCCGGTTGAGAGGGGGTGGGGTCTGCAAGTACGAGAAGGGGGCTCGTTTTTTTTCCTTTTTAAAAAAAACAAATCATAAAATTTTAATTTTTTTTAAATCTTAACCAATGCCACGTGTCTAGTCTTATCTGTTTAACAAATTAACAGTTTTTCATCCTATTTATGCCAAAAGAGGGTCAAAGATCGTAATGTTGCATGAGAATTCAAAGGTCGTTATATTTTGAGCGGACCGCTGAAAGATCATAATATTCCTGGCTATTTTTCTTATTATGTATGTTGAAGTAATTTTAAAAATAGGATCTTAATAATTATACATTTTACCAAAAAAAAAAACTAAAATAAGGACATGTGTCACCTTTAAAGCTTGTGTACCCTAGCTCCTGTTTTAATATAGTATATAAATAGATTGATATTCTCTTTAATATTCAACATTACATTCCAAAATATTAACACTTCAAACACTTTATCAAATAACTAATATATAAAGCTAAACTTTTAGTCAGGTCACGACAGTGCAACACTTAGCATTCTAACTTTTCGCCAAGTGCCATGTTGGCTACATTTAAATAGATTTCATAAGATAAAAAAGTTGGTTTAGAATTTTATTTGAATAGAATTTAAGGATAAAATTTTTAGTTTAGAATTTTATTACCGATAATAAAATATCAATATTTCAAATGTACAAATTGAATTATGATTTTATTCAAAAAAATTATTAGATTATAATTCTAAAAAATTATCATATAATTTTATTTTTTATATCATACTATTTTTTGGAGCGAAGAAAGTAGTTCAAAGCGTAAAACATCCATTTATAATATATACTAATCGGTTAAAATTATATACTTCACAATCTAATAGAATGAATACCTGTCAATTAAGGTTGAGTCATGAAACATCTCGGATTGAGATACTTCAGGTTATGAGTAAAGAAATGTTCATCCTGATTAGGGGATTTTTATCCACCAAGCGCCGTTTGACAAGTGGACCAACCAGGTTCCGCCACGCGTCCTCCACGGACCACTTAAGACACGCCACGTGTCCACCCATGCCAAATGGGACAACCGGCCATCAAGGCCCATTTCAGTCTAGAAGCCCGATCGGCCCTAGGTTTACCTTAAACCTAGAGAGTTGCACGCTTCCCAAGGCTATAAATACTCGATTAATCCTCATTAATCAGGGGACCGAATAATTAACGGAACGGAGGAGAAACATTACGGAACACACTAATAACCGGCTGATCTCGCTAGCAAAGCAGATCACCTACATTAAATACTCTCACCTAGAGAGACCTTATTACTTTAATTTCTGTATTAATTACTCCTTAATCAGGTACTAACTTGACCGTTGGAGGCGGAGCTCTCAGGAGTCTCCGTTATTTTGCAGGTACAGGCGTCCGGTTCCAGTCTCGGAATTGTAGCTCTCCCGCAGGACATCAGAAAACCCCAAAACATTTGGCGCCGTCTGTGGGGAGAGTACTTCAGAGATGGCATCCAAGTCTGTACCGACCCCAGAAGAGAGGCGTCCCCTAGACGACCCTCAAGTTCAGTCGGACCATGATACGGAAAGTGAATTTGAAGTTGAAACTCATACAGCTCCAGACGGGACCCTAAGGGCCCGCCGTACCCGTCATACTGAAATAAGGGAACGGGAGTATCTTCAAACAGGAAGCGAGCCAGCAGGCGCACCGCTTGCTCGGCAACAGCCGACTGATGGGTCTGCTCCCATCACAAGGAACGAACTCATGACCTTCATGAGGGGATTCAAGGGAGAGATCCAAGAGTTGATCAACAAAAAACCGCCTGCTTCAGTCAAAGAGCAGGCGGCCAAAAAACCTTCCACTTCACTGAAGAGGAAGCCAGTTCAAGGGCGAGAGGCGACTCCCCATCCTAAATCTAAGAAGCGGGAGCCGTCTGCTCTTGATTTCACAAAACTCCGTTATCCTACGGGAAATAGGAAACCGGTTCGTCATATTCAGGCGGACGGGTCAAAGCAAACGTTCACAGATGCTCGGCACCTGCTAGAGCAGAAGAAGAGTGACCGATTATCAGAGTCGGCTTCTACTTCAAATTTTCAGGACAGTTTGCGAAATGCCTCGATGAGGCCAACTCAGTCGTACCATGAGAGTCAGTCAGGCGGCACCTCCCGTCAGTCTGGCTTTCATAGTGCGCAGGCGGTACCAAATTTACCATTTGTGCCGCAACAACAATATTTTATGCAGCCACCTCCATTTGGTGGACCTGCAGCAAAAAACGTCCAACCTATGGACTGGCAGCTACGGCTGCTTAGACTTGGTGAACAGCCGTCGGCCTTCTCCAAGGAAATTACTGAAGCCGCTCAGCCGGCCAAAGTAAAAAATGTTTTAGTAGGCGCCTATGATGGCACTACTAACCCGGAAGACCATCTGATGGCATTCACCAACCTGATGTACCTTCAAGGGTTGGATGATCCCACTTGGTGCAAGTGTTTCCCAGCAACTCTCAAGGGAATTGCACAGCAATGGTTCGGCAACCTGCCGACTGGTTGTGTAAACAGTTTCAGGACGCTTGCTTACTTATTTGCCTCCAACTTTGCAATGAACATCCCTGCGAAGAAAACGACCCTTGATTTGGGAACAATTCAGCAGGGTGAAAAGGAGGGGCTTCGTTCCTACATCAGGCGGTTCAACCTGATGAGAATACAGATTCAAGGGTTACCGGATGAGGTAGCTTATACTGACTTTTTTAGAGGTCTCAAAGACGGGTCTACCTTCAAATTTGATTTAGTTCGAAAAAGGGTGGCGACTCTTCAAGAGGCCTTGATTGAAGCAGAAGCCTATATACAGGCGACTGATCTGTGTACAATGAAACAGTCGGACGGGAAGAGATTCGACAATAGAGAAGGACGACAGAAACAGTCGTCCAACAAAGATGAAAAAAGAAAAGGGGTCTGGGCGGCTGATTCCTCTAAACAGCCGGCCAAGAAGAAAAAGGAATTCAAACCATACTCCCCAAAGTATGTGTTTAACAAGGATAACCAGTTTATCCTAAAAGAAATAAAGGGACGGCTCTCAATTGAGAAACCGCTCCCCATGAAGGGTTCTGCGAGCAACCGGAACCAAGACAAAATCTGTGCTTATCATGATGACATTGGTCATCACACCAACGACTGCATTAGTCTCATGCGGTACCTAGACCGCTTGGCTGATCAAGGTGATCTTGACACTTATGTCAAGAAATCTACGGGGAATACTTCCTCAAAAAAGCAGTCGGCCAAAAAGAATCAACAGGCCGACAGTTCCGATACAGATGATGCAGTCGTCTACACCATTGCAGGCGGCTTCTCAGGAGGCGGCCCCACTATTAGGGGCAACAAAGATAATATAAGGCGGTTAGATGTAAATTCCGTTCACCAAGAACGACCGTCCAAATATACATTTCCTGAGATTGTCATCACTGAAGAGGATCTAGGAGGAATAAGGGGGCCGCATGACGACCCTCTCGTTATTGAATGTAAAGTGGCCAACCAGAGGGTTGGTCGAATCCTCATAGATACTGGGAGCTCTTCAGATCTCATCAGCAGCAAATGTCTGTCAAAACTGAAATATCAGACGGACTGCATACATCCGGCCTCCCACCCTTTAATAGGGTTTGGAGGAGGAGTCGTCCACCCACTGGGACGAGTTGATCTACCCGTCCGCCTGGGCGAAAAAGGGGAAGGACGACACATGGTAGTCCGATTCCTAGTTGTAGAGGAACTCTCTGCCTACAACATGATTCTGGGTCGCCCAACCCTGAATAGTGCCAAGGCTGTTATAATCCTGTCACTTATGCTGCTTAAGTTTGAAAGGGACAATGGAACAGTCGGCTCCCTAAGGGGAGATCAGAGGATGGCCCGAGAGTGCTATCTCTCGGATGTCAAACCCACTGCTAAGGCCACTGGGTCAAGTGGAGAAAAAACAGACCTTGACAATGTCAAGGAAAGTGCGCCTGTTCAAGAAACAGGCGACAGAAAAAGAAAGGCGTCCCAGACAGAGTCCGCCAGAAAGGCAAGAAAATAGCAATCATTGGCAGAGGACCGGCCGGATGAGTTCCGCCCTCAGCCGGCTGGTGAGCATACGGACCTGATATTAGACGACTCCCGCCCTGACCGAACAGTCAAAGTTGGGACGACTGCTCTGAGAAACCTTGGTGATGACTTTCACAACCTATTGAAAGAATACAAGGACATCTTTGCATTTGAAGTCCATGAAATGCCAGGCATTAGTCCTGATCTGGCAGTACACAAACTCGCTGTGGATCCGAAAAAGAAGCCGGTACGGCAAAAGAAGCGGAACCATGGTGAAGAAAGAGGTCAGGCGGCCGCCGCCGAAGTCAAAAAATTACTTGATGCAGGGTTCATTCGGCAATGTTACTTCCCAGATTGGGTTGCAAATGTGGTACTTGTTAAAAAGCCGAATGGCACCTGGCGAATGTGTGTAGACTACACAGACTTGAACAAGGCGTGCCCCAAAGACAGTTACCCTCTGCCCAAAATTGATAATCTGGTCGACTCAACAGCCGGCCATGCCTTGATGAGTTTTATGGACGCCTATTCTGGTTTTCATCAAATTCCTTTGTGGAAGAAAGATCAGGAGAAGACGGCCTTCGTCACTGATCAGGGATTATACTGTTATACGGTCATGCCGTTTGGTCTTAAGAATGCCCCGGCTACATTCCAACGAATGATAAACACAGTGTTCTTTGATCAGATTGGGAGAAACGTCGAGGCATACATTGATGATATGATTGTTAAGACCAAACTTCAGAAAGATCATCTGACGGACCTCCGAGAAACTTTCGCCACACTCAGGCGGCACCATGTCATGCTCAATCCCAAGAAATGTGTATTTGGAGTTGAGTCTGGGAAATTTCTCGGATTCCTTATCAACCAGAGAGGAATAGAGGCGAACCCTGAGAAGGTACAGGCGGTCGTTGACATGCAGTCGCCTCGTACCGTCCGAGAGGTTCAGAAGTTAACAGGTTGTCTGGCGGCCTTGGGAAGATTTCTAAGCCGATCAGGCGACAAATGCCTATACTTTTTCCAGGCAATTAAGAAAAAGGCAAGGTTTGAATGGGGGCCGGATGCTGAGGCCGCCTTCCAGAAATTAAAGGTTCACTTGCATTCCTTGCCAAGGCTGGTCAGCCCTTTGCCCAAAGAAAATCTCTACATGTACCTGGCCGTCTCTGATCATGCGTTAAGCGCGGTGCTCCTTGCTGAAAGGGACGGCTGTCAACTTCCGGTCTACTTTGTCAGTCACGTACTGAAAAATGCCGAGTTGAGGTATCCCCTAGTGGAGAAATTTGGTCTTGCACTCTTCATGGCTGTTAAAAAATTGAAGCCCTACTTTCTGGCACATGCAGTCGTCGTGTATACCGACCAACCGATCAAACGGCCCCTTACCACCATGGAGTCCTCCGGACGAATGATCAAATGGGCCATAGAAATGCAGAGTCTCGAAGTTACTTTCGAGCCTAGAAAAGCAGTGAAGGGGCAAGCCTTTGCTGACTTTATTGTAGAGATGACTCGTCCTCCTGACTCTCAAGTTCCAGACCAAGTCTGGAAGGTATATGTGGACGGAAGCTCTACTTCAAACGGTTGTGGAGCAGGCGTCGTATGTCAATCTCCAGAGGGCGACAGGTTCGAGTATGCTCTACGCTTCAGTTTCCAGGCTTCAAACAATGAGGCAGAATATGAAGCATTACTAGCCGGGATCCGCATGTGTAAGGCGGCCGGGGCAAGGAAAATAGACGCCTGTTCTGATTCACAACTGATAGTGAGTCAGTACAATGGCGAATACGAAGCAACACATCCGGCCATGATCAAATATTTACAGGCGGTCCGACAAGCAGTCGGCTCCCTTGAGGATTTCCATCTGATCCAAGTACCGAGATCAGAAAACAACCAGGCAGATGCACTCTCGAAATTAGCATCATCCGCCTCCTCCGACACTCCTCGAACTGTGTTTTGGGAAGTAATGGAGAAGAGAAGCATCGAGGAAAATCCTATTGGAATTCTAGACAGAAGCTCAACCTGGATGGATTCAATCAGGGCATATCTGACAAACGGTACACTGCCGGATGATCCTCAACAGGCGGCATCACTGAAAAAACGAGCCTCCTGTTTTGAAATGATACAGGGGGAACTGCACAAGAGGGGGCACCTTCAACCCTTCTTAAAGTGTGTTACTCCTGAAAAGGGACGAGAGATACTAGATGATCTTCACTCTGGTTTCTGTGCTTCCCATATAGGTGGTAGGATGCTTGCTCAAAGGGCAAGGCGGCAGGGCTACTTTTGGCCTACTTTGGAAGCAGATGCAATGGAGATGGTGAAAAAATGTGACAAGTGCCAAAGGTTTGGCAAATTAATTCACCGTCCGGCTACTGACCTCACTACCATTCACAGCCCACTACCGTTTGCTAAGTGGGGCATGGACATTCTGGGTCCATATACGCCTGCTACAGGCGGCAGAAGGTATATACTTGTTGCCGTTGACTACTTCACTAAATGGGTAGAGGCGGAGGCTGTAAAGGGAATCAAGACGAAAGATGTAATTTCATTCATTTGGAAAAACGTCATCACTCGGTTCGGGGTTCCCATGTCTATGGTTTTTGATAATGGTCCCCAATTTGAGACGCCTGTTCTCAAAAGCTGGTTGGGAGACCAAGGAATTGGACATTACTTTGCATCTGTCGGCCGTCCACAAGCAAACGGCCAGGTAGAAGCCTTTAATAAAATCATCTCAGACGGTCTCAAGAAAAAAATTGAACGAGCAGGCGGCCTATGGGCAGATGAACTACCACATGTTCTTTGGGCCATTAGGACGACTGAAAAAGGGGCGACTGGAGAAACTCCATTCCTCCTAACTTATGGTGCAGAAGCTGTTCTTCCAATAGAACACTACGAGCCGACTCTTCGAGTAATGCTATATGACGAAGAGGCAAACTGGGAAGCTATGCGCCTGGCATTAGACTCACTTCCTGAAAAGAGGGGCAATGCTGTTTTGCGCCATGAAATCTACCGCCTGAGAATGACTAGATCATACAACAAAAAAGTGCACAGGCGTCCACTCAAAGTAGGGGACTTTGTACTTAGAAAAATGGAAGCAGTTGGTAGGGCTAACGAGTCTGGCAAACTAACTCCCAACTGGGAAGGACCCTACCGAATCTATGCGGAAGTCAGGGACGGTACCTACCGTCTGGAAACACCAGACGGACAACCGTTGCCTCGAACTTGGAATGTAGATAACCTTAAGAAATATTTCTTTTGAATGATGTAAAGTAAAGAGCTACTTAAAAAAGTTGGCACTTACTATTCAATTTTGTATTACGAGGGGCATGCCGTCTGTACCTTTACAGTCGGCTACTCTCCATTGAGTTTCACTCTTTATCTTTACAGGGGCATGCCGTCTGTTCCATTACAGTCGGCTACTCTCCCTCGAGTATTTTACTCACAATACTTAGCTAAAAAGTTTAGGGCCTGGCCGATCCTGTAACTAACAGGCGGCTACCCTTCTTTTACTTAGCACATACGTTCACCAAGAACATACCAAGGCCACTGGCCGAATGATCAGACCAGGCGCCTAGTCAACTGATCTAACTTTTAAAAACTAATCCGACCTGTCCCAACATTATAGCAGGCGTCCGGCGGCATCCATTCGGATGAAATTCGTCGCAGAGAGCAGCTCCCTTTTGGGTGGAACATTGTTCTATAAACTAATTACACGGCACCTATACGACTGTCCCAAAGGGCAACCACGTAGCCGTTTTTGAGACAAGGATAACTCTATCACTAACCAAACCAGTGGTAGCAGTTGACATCTGAGTCAGATGACCGCCTGTATTACTTGGGATAAATGCAGGGGGTACCTATTGAGTTAATAGCCAACAAACATTGGCGAATCAAGGGGTCTAGCCGGTCTACGCCGCCTGGTACCTCTACTTCTCAAACAAAAGTGACGGCGACTGAGTAACTCCAAAGTTAACTCATAGTCACTCCTTCAAATTTGGTATGGAACCTAAAAAGTTTGAGTCGTCCGCCTGTTTTATACAAACAAGGGCACTCGAACCCCTATTCCTACTGGATAACCTATTGAGTAAATAGCCAACAAACATTGGTGAATCAAGGGGTCTAGCCGGCCTACGCCGCCTGATACCTTTACTACTCAATCAAGATTGTGACGAAGACTAAGTAACTCCTATGTTAACTTAATAGTCACTCAAACTTAGTACTGAGCCTAAAAGGTACGAGTCGTCCACTTGTTTTTAATAAACAAAGGCTCTCAACCAATACTCTTGCTAGGTTAACAAATAACAAATTAGAGGCCAACATTGGCAATAAAGGGAAACAACCGGTACCCGCCGCTTGTTTTCCTACTTAAATTCCTTGGCTACTTGGTAATTCTATTTACTTGGTCAAATTGAATAAAGAGTTCGAATACCGAGTGATTAAATGGCCGACTGATCATCTATCCTGGAAACAGACAACCAGTCGTCCAGGGGCATAGGCGGCATACTTACTATTTGTACCTGTCTTAACGTTCGGCCATGCACAACAGTCTGTCTAGTGAGCAAATTTCAAATACTTAGACAAATTTGAACAAAAACAAAAAATTTGATTAAAATGAGCCGGCCATAAAAGACCAGCAGAATATTCAAAACCCCGGCCCCCTGGCCGGGTAATTACAAAGCAAACGGCACGCAGGCCGTGAAAAAAAAAAAAAAAAAAAAAATATACTTAAAGCTTAAGAAGGGGGCAGTTCAGTATCAGCAGCAGCCGCCTGGTCAGCACTCTTCTTGCTGGACTCGGCCTTCGCTGCATCATCTTTTGATGCCTTTCCCCCAAGTGGCACAAGCGCCACAACAGGCTCTTCCTCCTCCAACGCAACGTCCATCGCCTCCTCTTCAGCAGCCGCCAGGATCTGTTGATTATATATTTCCGAACACTGGCGGTACGTTCTTTCCCATGAGGCTAAGTCGGCACTGGGGAACAGTCGTTCCCAGGTCATGCGTTGGATTTGGGCGGAGTCTTCCACCATCTCCCGGACGAGCTCTTGTTTTTCTTGCTCGGCCTTGTCCGAGAGCTCTTGGGTAAGACTCTTCTCCTGGTTCACCAGGCGTTCTTTTACGTTAGCCAAAGATTTCTCCATGGCTTCGTAAGAGTGCATTTTCTGGCGAAGGGGTTTCAGCTCGGCTTTAAATTTGGTGACGGTCCCCTCCAGCTCGTCAACCTTCTTTTGGGCCGCCTCTAGCTGAGCCCGAACAGCGGCGGTCGCCTGCGCCTGATAATAAAGAAGATCAATGGTCAGTACTTCATTTTGGGCAATTTGAAACATTGCTTTATCACAGCTGGAGGCGGCCATAGCCTTTGCGGCCTTTACCTCTTTGTTTTTCCGATCAATCGGCTTGCGAAGGCTGTTGACTCGGAGCAGGGCCTAAGTACAAAGAAAAACAGGCGTCAGTTTCCAATCATAAGGGTTAACAGGCGTCCTGGAACTTCAAAAGGGTATACCTCAGCTAGGATCCCGAAATTCCATCGAGGTCAAGGGTGCCGGCACCCTTGACCGCCTCCCTGTCAGAGGGAGGAACTACTTTAACCATTGACTTGGCTACCTCAACCAAGTCAAGTCCCTGGGGGCCGGCTGCATTAAGCAGAAGGAAAAACAAGTTAGACCTAATCAAGAAGGAAGCAAGAGTGAGTTTTTACAAGCAAGTGTCCATACATCTAGGCGGCCCCGCCTGGGTTTTTGAAGAAGTGGCCGGCTGCTTCTCAGCCGCCACTGTTTTCCTGGAAGACCCAGGAGAGCATGCAACAGTCGTTCTCCGGGCCTTGGGGTCCGGCTGTTGCGAGGAAGAAGCCCTTGGAGTGCCAGACTGAAAACAAAAAGAGTTAGTATATGCATAATACAACTTAAAGGGGAAGAGTTTTCAAAGCTTACCAAGGGTGCCTCCTTGCTGGGGGAGTCGGCGTACGACTGCTTCATTAGCGAAACCCGCAGCATGGCCGCCGCAGTCTTAGATGCTGTTATTTTACTCATGGCGTCGGCTGAAAGAAATAAACAGCAAAGTTAGTAAAAATCCCAAGTAAACAAGGCGTGAGAAAACAGAGTATTCGTCAGGCCGGCTACCTCTAGAGCACCGACTGCCGAGGCCACAGGCGGCCAAGAAGTACTCATCATAGAGCCACTTGAAGCTCGGGACGCAGTGTAGGGGTACTTGCTCTCGTACCCCTGAAGTAGAGTTCACCCTAGTCTCTACTTTGAAGAGTCCTTTGTCTAGGATCTCTCTTTTAGCCTTTGGGGGAACAGGCGGCATGCTGCGGCCGCCTGCAAGAAGAGGCGGATCCCTGTTCCACTTGTTAAAACGTTTGTTCAGCTCCGTGTCTGAACTCTCGATAATAAGGAAGGTGTTCCGCCAATCCTTCCATTTGTTTGCCTTACCTCTCGTCATGAGGTAACCCCTGTGGCTTGTTAGTTGATACCAGCCGGTACCTCCCGACTTAGGGGTCCGGCTGAGATAGTTCATGTGGGCGAAAGCCTCAAAACTTGGCTCCACCCCGTTCAGTTCGCACCCGGCCACATAGCCGAGTACGTTTACCCAAGAGTTGGGGGCTAACTGCCATAACCCCAGATCATACCCATCTAAAATCCGCTGAACAGCCGGATGTAATGGGAAGCGCAGACCAGCTTTGATGGCCGCCACATAGCAGCCAAAACAGCCGTCACCATAGCTGGTACCAGCCGGCCAGACGACAGTATCTTCTGGATCCGGCACAAACAGTAAATACTCCGGGCCCATTTTGTGGTTAGCAATAAAGCTCGCCACGTTGTCTCGCATGGTTGCGATCCGGCCCCGGGGCACCCTGCAGTAGTAGGGGGTGTTTTCCTCTCTGTAAGAGGCGGACGGCTCTGCCCAATTATCCCCCTTCTCCACTGCATGGGAACTTCTCGCCTCTTGTAGGCGGTTATGTTTTTCTTCTGAGTCAGAAGAACTATGGTCAGAAGAACTATGGTCAGAAGAGTTGGAATCGGACTCGTCCCCTGACGAGTCCGAAGAGGACGACGCCTCCCCTCTCCTAGAGGGGCCCGCCTCCTCTCCCTTAGAAGGAGCAGAAGGTAAATTAGACATGTCCACGGTTAGATGAGAAGGGAACACCTTGGTCCCTCTCTCAGAACTGTCAGCTTGACAGTCGCCTCGTTCCACATCTGGCGCCTGGTCAGATGTTTCGCTAAGGAGTACCCTTTGGGAGGAGCCGTCTGAGTTTGATATTCTAGCAGTCTTTTTTGTTCTGGCCATCACGTTCTGCATAGACACAGATTCAGTCGGACTTTGTATAAAGGGCAAAGATGGGTCCAGAAAAGGGCAGGCGGCACTCCTAGTCCTAGATTCAGCCGTCCCCGGTGACCGGCTGATCACTAACTTAGGGCGTGTCGTGTGCTTCCATGGTGCCATTTCAAAAAATAAAAAGAAAATTAAGAGTAAGAGAACTGAGTTACCTGAACGGATGACAGTTGATGAAGTCCTGAAAGTTCGGGTCAGTCGGCTTGTCAGAACAGGCGGTAGGCAGAAAAAGTCCGAAAATGTCAGAGCAAGTTCAGGGGTCCGAATGTTCTCGCAAAAATTCTCAAATGTGAAAATGACCGAAGTCAGCACTTCCTTTTATAGGCAAAATGAGAAGGCGAAGGGTCGCTTCCGAATTCAAATTTGGGCGGGAGAGTCTCCCGGCCGTCTGCAAGGTGACACCTGTAACGGGCCATCGCCTGTCACCGTGCGACGCCTGTCACAGGCGACACGTGACCAGTCGCGTGCCACCTGTGAGGGGCAAATGATTAGGGGATTTTTATCCACCAAGCGCCGTTTGACAAGTGGACCAACCAGGTTCCGCCACGCGTCCTCCACGGACCACTTAAGACACGCCACGTGTCCACCCATGCCAAATGGGACAACCGGCCATCAAGGCCCATTTCAGTCTAGAAGCCCGATCGGCCCTAGGTTTACCTTAAACCTAGAGAGTTGCACGCTTCCCAAGGCTATAAATACTCGATTAATCCTCATTAATCAGGGGACCGAATAATTAACGGAACGGAGGAGAAACATTACGGAACACACTAATAACCGGCTGATCTCGCTAGCAAAGCAGATCACCTACATTAAATACTCTCACCTAGAGAGACCTTATTACTTTAATTTCTGTATTAATTACTCCTTAATCAGGTACTAACTTGACCGTTGGAGGCGGAGCTCTCAGGAGTCTCCGTTATTTTGCAGGTACAGGCGTCCGGTTCCAGTCTCGGAATTGTAGCTCTCCCGCAGGACATCAGAAAACCCCAAAACACATCCCTTGCCCAAAGTTTTGGGTTCGGGTCAGTCCGACGTGCTTTGAACATTTATTTTATTTAGTTTATTTTTTCTAATTTTTTAAATTATTTTTTAATTTATTAAAGCGAATATTTTCACCAACATTATTATTAGTCATTACATGCTTACTAGATAGCAAATCGTCAGAAAAACACATCAACTCCTAACTAATTTTGTATCAATGATATATTTAAATTTTGACATATAGATTATAAATTTATCCTAAAATTCAAAAAACAACCCGGGCATTGCGCGGGGTACAATACTAGTATATATATATTTATATAAAGAAATTACTCAAAGTAACATTTTGGGGACAACAGACACTAGTTAATACTACCTCCGTTTTTTTATTAATTGACACGTTTTGACTTTATCACTATTCACACACCTCCCTTTGACCATATTTTGTGATTTATATGTAAGAAAAAAATATAGTCAAATGGGATCTTGTTAAATTCGTCACAATGTATATTTTCATAATATCAACTTTTTATATTTTTTTTCTTATCGGTAATAAAAAATATTAATGATTTAATTTGTGCATTTGCAAACGTGATTAAAGAAACGTGTCAACTAAAAAGAAACGGAGGAAATATCTTTTTTTGTAAAAAAACCCTTTCTTCTATCTCCCTCCTCCACCCCCTTACTAGCGTTAATACCCCCACTTATCTCCTATTTTATTAAAACACTTATTAAAATGTAACTCCTTCCGTCCCCGAAAGAACGACCCATTTGGACAGGTATTAAGAAACTTAATTTGCAAGTATAAATGTATGGGAGAATACAAGTCAACTATAATTTGCAGTTAATACCTAGAGAGATGGCATAAAGGATCTGAAAAAATACAAGGGTAAAATAGGGAGAATGAGCTACATGACAAAAATATTTGAGGATATATTGGTAATTTAGTGACTTTGATGTTGAGAATAACAAATGGGTCATTCTTTTTGGACTAAAATTAGGCCAAATGGGTCGTTTTTTCCACGGATGGAGGGAGTAACACTTATTTAAACGAGAACATAACTAACCTTAGTTAAATACGGAGTAATTTTTTTTTTTTTTTTTTAAATTTGAGTTAGCTTATTACTCCGTATTTGAGTTTCCGTAAATTAAAAAAAGTACTCGTACTGAATCTATATATTATACTAAAAGACAAGCGCCTCAATGTGAGACTGACAAATGTCTCTTTATGATTCGTTGTCTTTGTTAAAAATTTTAATTTTTTATTATACATTTATGTTTCCATATAAAAAAATATTCTAAATAACTACATAAACTATTATAGTAAAGTCTAGCAATATTATTTCTAAAATAGTGTTAGGATTATTTTTGGGAATTTCCTTTATTAATAGCATACTACCACAGAGTGATATTTCTTTGCTCATTAGTCATAATGTAATCAGTTACTATAATAGATGGTCGTGAAAATGGTCAGAGCATCTATTATAGTAAAGTCTAACAATATTATTGTGACATAATGAACAAAGGAAAGAATTATACAAGTATTTCATATTACATAATACGAGCATAATGGTAAGACCATCTATTATAGTAAAGTCTAGAAATATTATTTCTTAAATAAATAAATAAATAAGTCTACAAATATAATGGTAGCATGATACGGTAAAAATAAAATATTCAAAAAATACATTAATAATAAAATATTCTTAAAATATTCAATTCAAATCATAGTATTCAAATAATAAAATAAGATACAATATTTTTTTTTTTTGTATTATCATCTATATAAATAATAGCCATAGTCATAACATATATGTCTTTATATTTTTCATTTCAAGGCCATATTATATATCTATATTATGGAAAGATTAATATACATTATACTAAAAGACAAGCGCCTCAATGTGAGACTGACAAATGTCTCTTTATGATTCGCTGTCTTTTTTAAAAATTTTAATTTTTTATTATACATTTATGTTTCCATATAAAAAAATATTCTAAATAACTACATAAACTATTATAATAAAGTCTAGAAATATTATTTCTAAAATAGTGTTAGGATTATTTTTGGGAATTTTCTTTATTAATAGTATACTAGCATAGAGTGATATTTCTTTGCTCATTAGTCATAATGTAATCAGTTACTATAATAGATGGTCGTGAAAATGGTCAGAGGATCTATTATATTAAAGTCTAGTAATATTATTGTGACATAATGAACAAAGGAAAGAATTATACAAGTATTTCATATTACATAATACGAGCATAATGGTAAGAACATCTATTATAGTAAAGTCTAGAAATATTATTTCTTAAATAAATAAATAAAAAGTCTACAAACATATTGGTAGCATGATACGGTAAAAATAAAATATTCAAATAATATTAATAATAAAATATTCTTAAAATATTCAATTCAAATCATAGTATTCAAATAATAAAATAAGATACAATATTTTTTTTTTGTATTATCATCTATATAAATAATAGCCATAGTCATAACATATATGTCTTTATATTTTTCATTTCAAGGCCATATTATATATCTATATTATGGAAAGATTAATATATTGTTCTTCAATATGACATTCACTATGATATTTGACCATACCCCTCTTAAAGAATCATGGTGAATAAATTAATTTAACTTTGACTAAAAAAATATATATCTAATAATTTAATTTTAGATTAATGTAGAGTCTATGAATTGTTAATATACAATTTACTGAAATTTTTTTTGAGGGAATACAATTTATTGAAATTAAATTAACTTAGATTAAAAATATATATCTAATGTAACTTTTTCTTAAAAAAGAGTTAAACAATATTTTCCTAACAATAATTATGCCAAAAATTTACGCATATATAATAATTAAAGATTTCGCACACTTTTAAAATATTATTTTTCTATAACCATTAATTTTTCATATTTCCTTACTAATTTAATGCTAATATTCAAAATTTAAATAATTATAGTATAAGGGCCTGGTTTCTTGCATTGAAATTCAGTTCAGTTCAGTTCAGTTCAGCTCAGTTCAGTTCAGTTCAGTTCAATTCAGCTCAGCTCAGTTCAGTTCAGTTCAGCTCAGCTCCTAATTTCCTTCTCTTATAAAATATTCAGTTCACTTCAGTTCAGCACAGTTCAATTCAGTTCAGCTCAATTCAGTTCAGTTGAGTTCAGTTCAGCTGAGTTCAGTCAATGAGAACAGACCCTAAAAATACATATCCATAAAAAAATATATTTACATACATGATTGGGTAGTTGATGAAATTTGTCTTTTATTCTTAAAAATCTTAATAAATATCTTTCATTCGTATAAAAATTTACCAAATCCATATCTATATATTTGTGTTGTATATTCTATCAGTTATTGATTGGTTGTATGGATATTATGTACTCCGTAACTGTTTTTGACACAATGATTTGCTTAGGAAAAATGTATATAGTGGTGGGTCAAATATAAGGTAAGTTATTATTGTGTCTAAAATTTGGTGAATACAACGAGTAAAACAAATATTCGATTGTATAGCTGCTTATGTTAAGAAAATTTTAGTTTATATCTATGGGAGGTAGGAAAGATTTAGTTTATATCTCTTATAATTATGTGAGTATTATTCATTTATTTTTCAAATAAACAAATAACATTATATAAAAAAAGGAAATAAAATAAATCCAAATGACAAAATTAATTTGTTAGTAAAAATGAACCCTTTATTACTAATTGAATTATATTAGTTTTTTTCCCTACGGGATTAATAATACCTTATTCAAAAAATCAATAAGTTGATTTATAAATCGTACATCGCACGGGCACTATGTTAGTTATTTTTATTATATAAGAGCAGTCCGGAAACAATAGCGTGGATCCGTCCTCTTCCTCTCACTCTCTTGTTGGATATACAGTTATGGCGGCCGCCCCTCCTGCACTGCCTCAGGGACGGGCCTGTGTGCTCTTCGCTCAAACCTTTGTTCACCCTCAATTAGACGAATATGTTGACGAAGTAACTTCTCTTTCTCTTTCCATTTCTTCTTCCTTCTTCCTTCTTGCAATTTTATTATTTTCTTTATTTTTGATTTCTGCTCCATATTTCCCGCCACTTTTATACCAAGAAATTTGTGATTTGGGGATTTTGGGTTGCTATGAATTACTATAAATTTGATTTTATATGGTGAATATGTGCTGGAGGTTCGAATTGATTCTTGGTTAAAGTTTTTGAATTTGTCAATTTTTGTGATTTATGCCGTTTGATTTTTGTTAGGTCATGTTTGCTGAACCTATTGTGATTACTGCCTGCGAGTTTTTGGAGCAAAATGCGTCGTCGACTTCATCTGCCGTCTCTCTACTGGGGTATATATGACTTCTTTCTTTTTTCGTTCTTTTCATTTTTGCTTTTTCCTGATTGTAATGTTCAATGCTAATCAATTGCTTTTCTCCTGCAAGACAATTTGTACTTACTAGCTTCGTGTTTGTTTTCGTAACTTCGAAAATGCAATTCGAAATTAGTGTAGAGGTTTAGTTTGTTAGGTCAAGGGTTTTTGATGTGTTTTCCAGCGGAAACATAGAGATAGTGACAAGGGTAGTTTGAAGGATTGAGAGTTTTTTATCCATCGCAATCAACAAAGTGAACACAAATCGAATCAAGTGTTTTGGAGTTTGGATGTAAGAAAACCAAATAATCATGCAACACTGTTTTCAATTTTCATTAACGTAACATCTTTAAGGGCATGCTTATCAACTTAACATCTTTAAGGGCATGCTTATTAACTTAACATCTTCAAGGGCATGCTTGGATTAAGGTATTAAGGTAATTTGTTAACAGGGTGATAAAAGTCGAACGGAAGAAAATGGAAGTGAATATAAGTATTTATAAGAAGGGAATGAGATATTTTTGGTGTAACCGTAATTGTCAGGGAGATTATGTAGTGATGGTGTGGTGGGAGTGAGTATAAGGAGAACCATTGCCCTGATTTTGAGTAATAGTGATTACATGGTGACAATAGGTAACTATTACCAATTACCCTCCGTGCAAGGGTAATACTTTCACCATCTCTCTTTTCTTATGTCATCTTATTTTATTTATCAACACTTAATCTTTTTTACATCACCTCTAATCTCTTATGTTTTTTCTAGTTTGACTTAACCACTTGGCCTAAGCATGGCCTAAAGTATACTGTTCAACCAAAGTCTTATTAATTATCACATGAATTTCACTTATTTTATATGAACTTATAAGACTTTCTTTTACCTTATCCAAACTTATTAGACCGTAAACAGGTTAAAAATATACTATTTTAACTTGTGAAGTTTGAACTAGTTAGAATTAAATTTAGTAAAAAATTAGGTGGAGGTAGAATCGAGCGCCAAACTTTGAATTTATCTTGATCTTAAACTTTATCACCTTATTTCCACTACTTTTTATAAACTAATCAAATTAAATTAGTTTTTAATGATTTTATTTTAAGAAAATAAATATTTAGATTAATCCAAGTTTAATTTACAACAAAAATAAGCAATAATAAGTTCTAGAAAAGTTTAGATAAATTCAACTGAAAATCAGTTAAATAAAACACCCATTTTTACCTTGAAATTTTCTTATATCTACTTCATTATATTTTAATCAACATATTTCCTTTAGGCATGTTTGCAAACTAAGCCAACTAATTGTTTAAATTTTATCGTTATTTATGTGCTAGAAAAATTATAAAAAATTGTTAAATGGAAAATAGATGTTGAGATGAATCTACTGACATAACTATGTTAACTTAATACAAAAGTAAGGCAATAGAACTTATGTGAATAATGCCCAAAATCAAAATGTGTCAACTAAAAAAAAAAGCGGGTTACTCCCCCTGTTCTTATTGACACGGTTTGATTGCCATAGAGTTTTACATATTGCTAAATTTAGTATTATATAAAAGTTAGTGGTGGGGTAATTTTTTTTTATTGTAGTGGTGTGAGGGCCATTACTTTTGTTGGTGGAAGTGGGGAGATTTTTTAATTATTTTCATAAAAATTGGAAAAAAGTAGTAACTATAACAAGTGAGAGAAAATATAATAGATTAGTGGACTATTCCTTGAAAAGGTAAAATTTTGTTTGACGGTCCGACAAGGAAAGCGTGTCAATTGGGATAGAGATAGTAATATTTTTGTAAAGTAAGGTGAGGCGAGAAAAGAGAATTAATAAAAAAAAAATTATGAATTATGTGGGAGTAGGACTATGAAATGAGAGAGCTATAATAAAATAGTGTAGTATATTTCCATTCAAGGAAGTATTGCATTAAAAAGTCCAGTTTTTTTAAGGAAGTGTTGCATAAAAAAAAAAAATCAAGGTAGTATGAAATTATAATATGAACTTACGATATCTAAAATAAGTAAAAATTAGGTGGGGACTTAAGAAAAAAGAGCCTAAGGTCCATTTATTTTCACATTTTTTTACATTGAAATTATTTTATTAAACCTATTTTTACTCATTTGTGGCCTTTTCCTTTTTTTTTTTTTTTAATTTTTTTTTATTTTTGAAAAATGTAAATTAATCGGATATAACTTATTTTTAATTTTTTAAATTTAACTAAGGAATATTTATTGTAAACATCGTAATCAGTTGGACATGTTGGTAGATTACTTATCTAATGTAGCGAACATCTTTAAGTGGGCTAGTACAATTCAAATAAAGTACGTAATTTTTTAAGGTCCATCACATATGGGTACCATGTCTTAGTCTAAAAGGTGGCATCTCGTGGATGTTTCCATGTATGCAATTGATAGCGAAATGTATTTGAAGGCAATAATTAGTTGTCTCTTTTCTTCTTATTTTTTGTTTTATTATAATCATTTTTTTGCATTATCTTTATTATATATTAAAAGGCGTTCCCGAGAACGTCGATGTGCCACGTAGTCCTTTTTTTGTTCGTGCCACACCATCTTTTCAATATCTTATGATGCCACATAACACATCACCCAAGCAACCAAAATTATTGAATTTAAAAACATAAGGATAAGGAGGATCGAACCCTCAACCTCGTATACCAACAATAACCATTTCACCATCTTAGCCAATTATCAAATATGTTATTAATATGTAAAAAAAATTATATAAGTGCAAACCACAAGTTTTAATTAAAATAAAATATACTAAAAAAAACTTAATTTTAGTTTGACAACTACAATTTTAAAAAGACATAAAAAATTATCGATTACACGTCTAGGCTACTCACTAGTTAACTACTTAAAGTGCGTCTCTCTTTCCATTGTGAGCCGTTTCAAGTCTACTTGTTCTATTTTTTTGGAAAACCCTTTTTTACTATCTTACCCATCCCACCTAACACAATTCGCACCATTTTGCATTTTAAACCCTTTTACAATATTTTTCTTACCTTTTCCACCTTTTTCTTGTACCCACCTGTTTTATTCCGTCTCTCTTAATTTATTCACTTTTTTCTTTTGTCCACTGGCTTTTTCTATGCATTCCTATGAACAAGATTCTATAGTATTAAGCTAGTCGAACTTAGAGAGTACTTACTCTTGTAAGTTAGTTTTGAAGTAGTAATTATCTTATAGACATTTGTGTCTTTTCCCATGAATGATTAATGGTGAATATTATCGTCTTTAATGTTGATTTTTCCAGGGCTACTTCACCTCCTTCATTTGCTTTGGAAGTATTTGTTCAATGTGAAGGGGAAGCGAGATTCAGGCGTCTTTGCCAACCATTTCTATATTCACACTCATCATCGAATGTACTTGAAGTTGAGGTAGTTAATGCTTCACGTTTTGTAAATTTGTATATGTGCTCATTCACGTAAGTCTTCTCACGCAAAGTCGTGTTTTTAGAATGAAGCATTTGGCATAGTTTTAAAATTTATAGTGAAATGACAATTCTCTTAAAATAAATTGATATGTTGATGTAGTAGATACAATTTAGCTAAGCATTTTGTTAGCATTTTGTTTACATTTTCCTTATTTAGAGTGTTTATGCGTAATAGTTTTTGTTGTTTTGATTTGGATCAACAATGTGTGGTTTAGTGAGTAAAATTAACGCATTTAAGATTTTGATATGCAACAAAATCCATCATTTGATTTAAACACACTATTTCACTCATTTTAAGAGAGTGGAGTTGAGTTATACTTAATAAACTTAAGTTAAACCTTCATTTCCATAACCTCTTTTCTACCAATTACCAAACACTTTCTAAACCTTCACCTCCACCACCATCGTTGCCACCACTAATGCCCACATCTGCAAGCACCATTGCACCATAGATCATCGTAAAAGGATGTATAAAATCAACGACTTGACATTGATAGGAAATGCACACACCTTTGCACACAAACTAAAAATTGAAAACTACTATCGTCAAAGAAAGCCGTTCATTTTTTTTTGGAGAAAAAAAAAAGGTTGAATGACTTACTATTATCGTGAAAATATCCCATCTTCTTTTCATTCTTTTCCCATCACCACCTTCATGACCACTAGAGGAGAGAAAAAATAAAGAAAGGAAGTATGAACTAGGTTACATTTAACCTCTTGGTGGATAGGTTTGGGCGTTTGGCTTTTGAAGTTTCCAAAGCCTCTTATCAATTTAAACCATCATGGGTTGGAATTAGCTCATTTACTTAATTCATGGAAAATAGCTGGTTTTGCTTAATGAAGTATATGCGGTTTGTAATGGATTTGGGGACAATGGTGAAGGGCTTTGAAGTTTCTAAAGCAAATTTCAACTACCACAGGTTGAATTTACCCCATTTACTCGATTCATGGAAAATGGTGGTGGTAGTTTGGCCAGTTTTGCTGAATGAAGTTTATAGGATTTGAATATCTAGTGGTTTTGGCGAAAAAATAGTGAAGGTGGGTGGTGGTTTCAGTGGGTTTTGTGAAGGTGGGTAGAGGTTTGGCGAGGTAAAGGTTGATGGTGGTTTCGGCAAGAGTGGTGGAGGTGGGGGGGTTTGATTTCAGTGATGTGGGTGGAGGTTAGAGTGGGTGGTTAACTGGGATGCTGGTGAAAAGAGAGAGAGAGAGAGAGAGAGAGAGAGTGGGTTAATTAAATGAAATTAAGTTGCTTAAATAAGGTAAAATTGTGAATTAGGCAAAATAAAGTATTTTAAAAGGTGTCTTGCAAGTATTGTGACATTTTTCGTTTATTGGAAGTGTTGGATGTAAATGGAAATGGAGGAAGTAATATTTTGGTGAATCCTTGTAAGTATTATCTTCAGTCGGTTAATATGTAAGGAAATATGTTTCTTCTCTTATATGATTACTTGGAAAAGGATCTTATAATGGGTGTTACTTCCTTTTGTAGTGCTTTGTAGTGCTTTGTAGTGGCTATCTAGTACCTTTTTTCGTACTTAAGGTTTAGCCATTTAGGATTCATTCCTTTGGTTAAGGGCACCTTGTCTACTACTTCCTTCGTTCCACAAATATTGCAATTTATCATTTTTCCCTATTTGCACATGTTCTCTGTTCTCTCTCCTCATCATATGGACCCTATCTTTATTACTCTCTATCTCTCCCCTCTTCTTAAATTTTGTGTCCCTTTACTGTGGTGCAATATTTGGGACGGAGGAAGTATTACTTTTCCAATTAGAAAATTTAGAAGTATGAGCAACAATGTCTCTAATACTTATTCCGTGTCACCTTCTTCGGAGCTAGAAGCTAGAACTCTGATGTTATGTTATGTTTCTCAAGAAGGTTTATTATGGGTTAAGGGCTTATTTAAACTCTTAGAGAGTGTCTATGAATATCCTATGAGAAATGAGGTTGAGCCATTGGGGTGGGGAGTAGTGGCATTTTTCCCAACCTTAAAGCCTTGTAGTTTGGGAATCAAATTTCATAAAGTTCATTTGAGTGTTTTCCTTACCTCCCCCTTCAATTGTGCTCCCTTCTAATCTTAAAAATAAAACATTTTCTATGATAAATGTGCTCGGTAGTCATGTGGCATGCTATTGTGGTTTGTACCAGCTAGTTTAACATTTGAAATTCAACCTATTTGGATAAAGAAGGGAGTGTATAGAAATATGTAGCATTGGAAAAGCATGGCTGTTAATGTAATGGTGAATGCTGATATTAGTCTCGTATGGTTTCTTCTTTATCCATCATGGCTTTTGCTTAGTCACCTCTATATAACGTAAATGTATGAGTCACAAGATATTAAGGACAAACGCCTTTGATCAAACATATTTTTGTGACAACTTTGTGGTTGATGCCTTAAGGTGGGGTGCATAATTTTTATGATAAGTGTTTAACTTTGTAGTTTTCATGCACTTGAAACTTGTAAGGCTCTTGTGCCTGAATGTATGTTCGGAATAGAAATTTAGACTTTTGGCCGACTATGTTTTTAGGAATTTTTCAATTATAATCTATTCTTATGTCATGAAGCCATTGAAACGTTACAAAATTAAGAACATTTTATCTTCTTTACCTTGTTAAATTACTCATCAACATATCTTGTATCTATGCTACAAAGTAAAATTCCATTTAAATATTTGAAGGGAGATTTGTTCAAATAATAAAAAGGCTCTCAATTAGCAACTTCATTACTTTGCACATTGAGGATATAATAAGTTCTATCTTAAAAGAGTGCCCCCATAATGTCTAAGCTACTTACACTTTATTCTAGCTGTATCTAACTATCTATCATAAACACATCAAGGTTTTTAGTGTTATTTTTATTAGAAGGATTACAGCCAAGCGTCCATGTCCATATAAGATATCAAATATATGTCTGGAATAGTTATGGCAAGGAATTAGAGATTTAGAGGTAGTTAGGCTTATTGTTCTATGTTTGATTCTGTCACTCTCTTTCCCACATAGTTTATTCTCCTGGTTTGTTATTCCGTTTAAATGTTATTATTCATTTCATTTTTGGTTGTATCCTGGACCTTAAATTCACCCTTATTAGGATTGCTGAAGCACTATTCTTGTTTTCCTTTCATTTTTCTTTATGGACATGGGTTTGGTGTTTGGTACATCTCCTTTATTGATTAAATGTATTCATTCTTGTGTACCTCCCTCCCAAAATACCGTTCATTTATCTTTGTGGACATGGGTTTGGTATTTGGCACATCTTCTTTATTGATGAGTTTTATTAATTCTTGATTGCCCACCCCCGCCGCGCTTCCCTAAATTAAAATAAAAAAAGAGAAACATACATGCTTTCAGAATAACCTTCTTGTTACTGACATATGCTACGGTTTGTCAGGCTGTGGTGACTAATCATTTGGTTGTGAGGGGCAGTTATCGAAGTCTAAGCTTGGTTGTATATGGAAACACAGCTGAAGATCTTGGGCAATTTAATGTTGACTTTGACTTGGACAACTCTGTTGTGAATCTTGTTTCTTCTTCTGAGGCGAAGCTTGAGGACCTGCCACCTCTATTACATTCTAGAAATCCTAAATTTGAGGATGCAATTTCCTCTCTGCAGGCCTTGTCTTCAATACTTCCAGCAATAGATATTTCTGTAGAGATGAGGCAATTTTTGCAACTTATATATAAGGTACTGGATATACCAAATTTTGGTGATATAAGTCAGAAGGTCATGGCTATAATTACTTCATCAGCTGCATCTTTCTTCACAAATGACTTGGTTAGTGCTGGAATCATGCTGCAAGAGTTAAATTTGGAAGCATTAGCAAATGCGAAAGAATCTTTTCATGTTTTCACTGAGGCTCAGAGGAATCTTTTCAATCTTTGCAAAAGATATGTTGAAGCAGGTCATGTATATGGAGATTTTTTGGTAGAGTGCAGTTTTCTAGAGTCTGAAGCTGATTTAGCCACTTCTAAAGATTTGGTGGATATGTTGTTCCAGCATTTCCCATTTAATAGGGATATTGCATTTGTTGGACATCCTCATTTATCGCAGGTAAAGTATGATTTTCCTAATGGTGTGGAAAGTCTTGTCAAATGGATTGGATATTAATGATTTAGAATTTTTGCCCTCCTCCATGGTCATGTTTTGCTTGAGGACATATAATTATATTATGCTTCCAGAATCCAGATGCTTCTTTGTACTTCTCAAATTTCACAGTACCAATATTTTTGCAATCCTTGTTTCCACCTTTGCTTATTATATTATTTATAAAATGTGGGAGATGCTTTTTTCCTTCTCTTATATTTTTGGGCGTTGTTTAATATCATGAATGGGAAGTATTGCACTTTATTAATTCTCTATACACAGTTTCTTGTTGATTCTTTGATACATTGACATCTGACTTATCCCTTCTTCCATTGATTTTCCTTTCATTCCAGAGTAATAATGTACTTCTTTGGTTGAGTTTATCTCTGATTCTATGCTCGGGAAAGGAAAGCTGTTTTCATTATGTAAATGGTGGAGGAATGGAGCAGCTGGCACATTTTCTTAGCTCAGAAATGCAAAATAGTGCGACTGTAACTTTGATGCTACTTGGGGCTGTTGAACAAGCAACTCGATACTCTATTGGGTGTGAAGGTTTCTTAGGTTGGTGGCCTCGTGAAGGTGAAAATGTTCCATCTGGTGTAAGTGAGGGATATAGCCAACTGTTAAAGTTAGTAATGCAAAAACAACGGCATGATATTGCTGGATTGGCGACTTATATCCTTCAGCGGTTGCGTTTCTATGAAGTTGCTTCAAGATATGAGGTATATTTTCTGGCTTTTGAACGCTTAATTATGATACAAGGAGCTATTCTCATTATTCTGATTGGCAGTATGCAGTGTTATCCATATTGGGAGGACCCTCAGGTGACAGTATTGCTACACCGACGACTTTAAGCCTGTTAATGAACGCCAAGTTACAGCTAAGGAAGCTTTTGGTTAGTATCTAGTTGTTCAATTTTTTTCTTTTTTTTGGGTGTTACTTAGGCCTGTACAAAACTATCTGAGAATCCGAAAATCCGATCCGCAACCGATCTGAATTTTTGGATATCCGATCCGAGTTTTCATTTCGGCTCGGATATCCGATCCGAAAAAGCGGATATCGGATGCGGATTTGGATATTAATTTTCAGAATTTCGGATATCTGAAATATAAAGCCTAAAATAATATAATTTTTAATTTGTTCATATAAAACTAACCCTGTATTATTAACTTATTGTAATATTCTTAATATATTTGATGATAATATTAATTGCAAAAGGACTACTATTTTTGTTAAAATATTTTGTACAACTTAGCGATAAAAAAGGTAAAATTAGTGAAATTTAGAAAGTAATCATAACAATTTTACTTAATATTGGATAATGGATATCCGAATCATCCGATCCGAAAATTTTGGATATCCGAATATCGGATATCCGAATTTTTCAAATCGGATTTGGATATCAATTTTTGATATCCGAGTCTTCGGATATCCGATCCGTGAACAGGCCTACTGTTACTAGGGTAGGCATTATTCCATCTTAAAGATTTTTTTTTAGATTTTTTGTATGCCAGAGTAGCTTTTGCATTGGTATTCAATGGTGGCATATAGTTTTTTTTTTTTTTTTTTTTTTGGTATCCAAAGTGAGAAGTAATAGTACATTGATAATTAATTTACTAATGTCATGGAATAAAAAAAAAAGTTTGGTCGTTCCAATTATTGTCCTGTTTACGTGTGTCTGAGTGGTTAGCAGTTGACTGTTTGATATAGCTGTTTTCATTATCAGTTTGGTAACGTAAATGACCAATAAGGACATTAGCTTAATTTATTGTTGAGGATTTTTCATTAATAGATTAATTTAATTTCAATAAAAATAATTTACCTGCATTTCTAAATAATTGCACTATTTCTCATTTTAAGTTCAAACATTAAAAACTGACCATAATATTTCACTATTATATTAAAGAAAATATTGTCAAGTGAGATTTTGTTGGAAGCGTCTCAAAATGTATTTTCAAAATATCAACTGTTTGTCATTTTTAAGTATGCACGATTAAAGATATTCATGGTCAAAGTAGTGCATTGGAGATCGTGAAAAAGCAAATGGTGCATTATTTAGTGATGGAGTAATCAGATAATTATGGATAATATATTAATACATACTTCTTATACGATATAAATAAAAAGGAAAAGAAAGAAAAGAGGAATAATGAGAAAATCAGAAATGGAATATAAATTATTATAAAAATAGGGAGGGGGGGGGGAGTAATTCCCTTAAAACAAATACAATGGAATGGGCAAATATCCCAATTATTAGCCCATCCTAATTTTAGCCTATATTTTCGTCTTTTGACCTTTCTATTTTTTTCCCTCTCTATTTTCACGTTTTCCCTTGTATTCAGTTTCTTGTCTTCTCTTTGGCTCTTTCTCCACCATTCTTGGTGTCTCAATACTCAATTGATTTTATCTTTCTGTAACCCATGAAACCGATTGATTATATTGTAACTGCAAGCAGTCTCATGTGACATAGTCTTTGCTTATCTTCTCTAAATCACTTACCAACAATTTTTCAAATCCAATGAACTTGGAAACCAATAGTTTTCTATTTAAGCTCACCTTGATCTCCAAACTTGTTTAACCAGATCTTATTTTTATTGAAGAAATGGACATGCAAGAATTTATCGGGTAGCCAAGTCAATTTATAATTAAAGAGTAAAGCTAATTGCTCTATATGTTTCACTAATAATTATAGGGAAACTTATTGTTACTTCTGTCCTTTCAAATATCATGTAAATAATATTAAATACCAGTTTAAGGTGCAATTTTTTTCTCTGCTTCAAAATTTAAATTTTGGGTTGTATCCGCTTATACAAACCTCTTTACACCAAACTCTTGAAAAAATGGTTTCATGTAGACAAACCTCCAATTTCTCATGAACCTGCTCCCAACCAAACAAAGGCAATATGGAATGCAGTGAGTAGTGACATGAATAATGAAGTTAGGGTCAAAATGTCAGTTTTTTTGAACTATCATGTGATGATTATAGTAAATAAGATGTCAAACTGACTAATTAAACGTGACCTTAACGTTTTCAAGTTCTAAGGAGAATTTGTAAGATGCTTGTTTCCTGTGCCTGTTCAAGGTCTTTTTATTTGTTAGGGCCTCAAGGGTGTGAATTAAAATGTATTGAACTTTTCTAAACTACCAAAGTGGGTATGATGGTGTCTTAAGGACAGCAACTAGATTTTGGTACTTGTAGAATATCAAAATGGGTAGGAAACTACCAAAATAAGATTAAAAGATTCTATTGCCACAACAACAAAATTTCAGATGTAAAAAATCATTTTTGTAAATATTGTGTGATTAGGTGACGTGGATCTGATTGGCTTTGGTCAATACTCAAAGTTAACATCATCATTTTGCTATCTATATGCTGTTGTTTTGGAATTGGTTATTTGGCTATTTTGGTACGAGGGTTGTTGGGCTATGAAGGACACTTGATGTATGCAATACACCCACAACCTCCACCACCTATTTTAGTGTATAGCAGGAGACCAAGGAAGGGACAGGAACAGAAAAAGCAACAGGGCGCTTCTCCACAACATACACAAGCAACGACCCTCTGATTTGGCAGCAAAGCATGTTTTGGTGTATTAGCTCTTTTAACTGTGGTAACTCTAGCTATTTGACAAATTGTAGTAAATTAGCAATTAAGGCTTTTGTCCATATTATGCTCAATTGTAGTAGTATTAATAGAGGAAGTCTACCGTAGAAAAGTAAGCAGAAAATTGTATGGACATTTTGGAGAGTTATGGCCTCTTGAAACCTTTTCGCAAGCCTTTGAGCTATCAATCAAATCATTCAACCTTTCCTCTATTCTTATAACTGTACCACGTAGTCCGTTGCATTTGGTATCAGAGCGAGCATGCCTCCGACGCCATTAACAGTGACGCTGGAGCGGGTGACCGCATTCGAAGAGAGGGTGGAAGAAATTTTCGAAAAATTGGGTGATGGAGAAAACTCACTGCATTAAACGTTAAAGAGGAGCCAAGAAGAGGCCCTTGACAAGGTCAGACAAGTGATGGAGGGTCGGATGCATCGATTCCGGAACAAAATTACCCAACAAAACGCCATGACAACGAGCCGACAGGACAAGGTTCTGGACGAGATTTGAGGCGCTCTTAAGGCCTTAGGTAGGCCGCCGACGCAACTAGTAGTGGGAGAAGAGGAAGTAGAACAGCCGTAGCCACACGGTGGCTACAACGGGTCGCCGCAAGGAACTAGAGGGTTTCACGAACAACCGTTGGGAGCAGGGGCTTCAACGGTCTCCGATTCGCTAACTGGGAGACAGGGTTGGGAGGAGGATTCCACCACCACGAAAATCACCAGGACCACCGTAGTAATTGGATGTTCCGTAAGCTCGATATGCCTACCTTCGACGGGTCGGACCTGGATGGGTGGATCTTGAGGGGGGAACAGTTCTTCCAATTCTACCAGCTCTCTGAACCGGAGAAAATTCAGGCGGCTGTAGTGGCGCTCGACGGGGACGCTCTTAGATGGTACCAGTGGGAGCATCGCCGGCGACCGGATTCTGTGGGAAGACTTGAAGATGAGGGTCTTGAACCAATTCCGGCCGATTAATGCCGGGTCATTGCACGAGCAGGCTGGCGGTGCAGCAGACCACCATCGTGGTGGAGTACCGGAGGTTGTTCATCGAGAAGGCCGCGTCACTCCCTAACATACCAGAGAATAAAGGCTGAGATTAGGATGCTGAACCCGATTACCTTGGATGAGGCCATGGATTTGGCGGTGCGGGTTGAGGAGAGAAATCGGGTTGCCGGGTTCAAAAAGATGGGTGGGGTTTTCACCAAGCCCGGGCCGTACT
This sequence comes from Chenopodium quinoa, assembly GCF_001683475.1. Classification (NCBI taxonomy): domain Eukaryota; kingdom Viridiplantae; phylum Streptophyta; class Magnoliopsida; order Caryophyllales; family Amaranthaceae; genus Chenopodium; species Chenopodium quinoa. The sequence goes on along the minus strand of NW_018743894.1, from coordinate 2,521,246 downwards.
CATATTTTAATAGGAGCCCCGTTTCAGCTATATTGGGGTCTGGTTTGGCCCAATCCCAACACACCACCGGCCTAGCCTACAACAATCTACCCCCTCAAACCTTCAACCCTAGTAAAAGTAACCCAACCCACACTTTTCAGCCTAACTAAACAACCCAAAGCTCCATGGCATCACTAAACCAATCCACCAACACATACCAACCTCGACCGCACCCAAATGCCTCCCAGTTCAGTGGTAATGTTCGACGTTTGACCGAGAAAGAGATGCAAGAAAAGAGGGCCAAGGGCCTATGCTTCAAGTGTGATGGTCGGTGGACCGGGCCCACACATGTATGTGGGGCTAAAGGGCTCAGCGTGTTGCTAGTAGAGGAGGAGGAAGATGAAAATGGAGGTGAGTTGACGGCCTTAGAGACCCCGGAGGAGTATGAAGAGACCCCCGCCTCAGTTTCGATGAACTCTATTGTGGGTTTATCTAACCCCAAGACTATGAGGCTCAAGGGGAGGATTAAGGGCCAATCGGTGATAGTGATGATTAACCTCGGAGCAACGCATAACTTTATTTCGTTGCAAACCATTGAGAGTCTAGGATTGATCGTGTCCGGCAACACTAGTTTCGGGGTTTCCCTTGGTAATGGGGAGAATATCAAAGGGAAAGGGCAATGTAAGGGAGTAAGGTTGGAGTTAGGAGATGGGATTGAAATAGAAGAGGACTTCCTACCTCTCAAGTTAGGCAACTCGGATGTAATCATGGGAATTCAATGGTTAGAGAAACTAGGAGTTCTGCTCACAAATTGGAAGCTACAAGAAATGAGCTTCACGTTAAATGGGCAAGATGTGGTGATTAAAGGGGATCCAAGCTTGACAAGGGCAGGAATTACTCTAAGGCTATGATTAGAACCTTGAGAAAAGAAGATGGGGGCATTTTAGTGGAGATGAATCGGGTTGAGGGTGAAGTGGGCAGCCAACAAGGAGTGGGCCGAAAGAAGATGGACCGCCAGAATTTCTAAGGGGTGTGTTGGATGAATATGCCGTGGTCTTTGATAGTCCGAAAGGGTTACCCCCTATTAGGGGACATGAACATGCCATAATCCTCAAGGAAAGTAGCAACCCGATTAGTGTGAGACCCTATAGGTACCCGCAATTTCAAAGGATGAGATTGAAAAACTCATCGAGGAGATGCTTCAAGCGGGTATCATAAGGCCTTCTACTAGTCCGTTCTCAAGTCCAGTGCTATTAGTCAAGAAGAAAGACGGTTTGTGGCGTTTTTGTGTCGATTACTGGGCCCTAAACAAAGAAACGGTGCCAATCAAATATCCCATACCGGTGATCGACGAGTTGCTAGATGAGTTGCATGGGGCCCGGATGTTTTCAAAGCTTGATCTAAAAGTCGGCTATCATCAAGTTCTAGTCCGGACGGAGGACACCCATTAGAGGGCTTTTAGGACGCATGAGGGGCACTACGAATTTCTCGTCATGCCCTTCGATCTTACTAACGCGCCGACAACATTCCAATCCCTAATGAATGAGGTATTTCGCCCCTACTTACGCAAATTTGTACTTGTTTTCTTTGATGATATTCTAGTATATAGTGCTAGTGAGGATGATCATGTAGTTCACTTGAAATTGGTGTTGGCAACTCTTGAAAAACACTCACTGTTTGAAAAATTAAAAAAGTGTGAATTTGGCAAGCCCTTGCATATTTGGGCCATATTATCTCTTGTGAAGGGGTTGCTGTGGACCAAGACAAGGTTATGTCCATGATCAATTGGCCCAAACCGAATTCCTTAAGAGAGTTGAGAGGGTTTTTAGGGCTCACAGGATATTATAGGAATTTTATCCACCACTATGCACACATCGCAAGACCATTAACACAGCAGCTCAAGAAAGATAATTTCGGGTGGAATACGGCGGCCGACGAGGCGTTTCAAGCCTTGAAACAAGCAATGATTTCGGCTCCTATGCTCACTATGCCCGATTTCTTGAAGGAATTTGTTGTGGAGTCGGATACTTCGGGGTTTGGCCTCGGAGCGGTGTTGATGCAAGAGGGAAGGTCGGTGGCTTTCTTCACCAAGGTGCTCGGCCCTAGGGGTCAGGAAAAATCGATTTACGAGAAGGAACTCATGGCGATGTGTTTAGCGGTGGAGAAATGGAAGTACTATTTGTTGGGTCGGAAATTTGTGATTCGAAGCGACCAACAAAGCCTCAAGTACATAACTCAACAACGGGAGATCGGGATGGAATTTCAGAAATGGATGGGGTTTGAGTTTGAATTACAGTACAAGCTCGGGGTTGCCAACAGGGTGGCTGACGCCCTTTCACAGCGTGGCGAAGATGATGTCTCCGGCGAGTGTATGGCATTAATAGCCACCAAGAGCGTCGAATGGGAGGCCTTAAGGGATGAGATCGCAAAGAGCAGTGAAATTCTGAAATTGAGGGAGGAGGTGGAAAAAGGGGAGGGACCCCAAGGATATACGGTGGAGAACCACCTTTACAAGGGTCGGGTTGTAATTCCGCTGAACTCGGTGTACAAACCAACACTACTCCGAGCTTATCACGATTCACCAGAAGGGGGGCATGTGGGGGAGACCAAAACTTACCTAAAATGGGAGCGGATTGGTTTTGGGGTGGAATGCGAAAAGATGTGGCGAGTTACATTCGAAGCTACTCGGTTTGCCAAAGGAACAAACACTCGCAACAGTCGCCGGCGGGGCTATTGCAACCCCTGCCCATCCCGGAGAGGATTTGGGAAGACATAAGTATGGATTTTATCGAAGGGTTGCCACGGTCGAAGGGGGTGGATACTATTTTCGTGGTGGTTGATAGATTATCCAAGTACGCCCATTTCATTGGGCTTGAACACCCTTTCACGGCGTACACGGTGGCTGAGGTGTTCGTAAAAGAGGTGGTCAGACTTCATGGTATTCCGACCAGCATTGTCACGGATAGAGACAGGGTGTTTTTGAGTGTTTTCTGGAGAGAGTTGTTCCGTATGCAAGGCACGGACTTGAAGCGTCGCACGTCCTACCACCCCCAAACAGATGGGCAGTCGGAGGTGGTAAACAAGAGGCTGGAAACGTATCTTCAATGTTTGCGGGGGGGCAGCCCAAGACTTGGGCAAAGTGGCTGCCATGGGCCGAGTATTCATATAACACCACCCCACACTCCGCCACACAAGTCACTCCCTTCATGGCAGTCTACGGGAGAGAGCCACCCATATTAATTTGAGTGGGAAAAGGACAGTCCACAGTGGGAACGGTAGAGGAGATTCTGCAAGAAAGGGACTTGATGTTGGAGGAATTGAAGCTAAATTTAAGGCGTGCACAGCAAATTATGAAGAAAAACGCTGATGGGAAGCGTCGGGATGAAGAATTTCAGGTGGGGGACATGGTTTTCCTTAAGCTCCAGCCGTATCGTCAAAAGTCCTTGGCAAGGAGGCCATTTGAGAAATTAGCGGCTTGCTTTTATGGGCCGTATGAGGTGGTGCAGCGTGTGGGTCAAGTCGCTTATAGGCTACTCCTTCCAGACCAATGCCGTATTCACCCTGTTTTCACGTTTCTCAATTGAAAAGAGCGGTCGGAGATGTCCCTACTTCTCCTACTATCCCAATTCAATTGATCCCGGAATTGGAGATGGTCATCGAGCCCGAGGAGGTGTTGGAGGTTAGGCGTAAGGAAGGTCAGTAGGGTAAAGTTGAGGTCCTTATCAAGGGGCTTGGTGCGCCCGAATTCGAGGCTACATGGGAGGATGCCGTAGCAATCAATGAGCAATTTCCGAGTTTCCACCTTGAGGACAAGGTGGCACTTTTGGATACACCCACAACCTCCACCACCTATTTTAGTGTATAGCAGGAGACCAAGGAAGGGACAGGAACAACAAAAGCAACAGGGCGCTTCTCCACAACATACACAAGCAACAACCCTCTGATTTGGCAGCAAAGCATGTTTTGGTGTATTAGCTCTTTTAACTGTGGTAACTCTAGCTATTTGACAAATTGTAGTAAATTAGCAATTAAGGCTTTTGTCCATATTATGCTCAATTGTAGTAGTATTAATAGAGGAAGTCTACAATAGAAAAGTAAGCAGAAAATTGTATGAACATTTTGGAGAGTTATGGCCTCAAGCCATTGAAACCTTTTCGCAAGCCTTTGAGCTATCAATCAAATCATTCAACCTTTCCTCTATTCTTATAACTGTACCACGTAGTCCGTTGCAATGTACTAGGAAGCTACTAGGATTGGCCTAATCCTAGTAAAATCAGGATAAGTTGTATCTTTTTGATGTTTTGTTAGGAGTCAAAGTTTTACTAATCCCTTAATAGTGATTTAATGTGTAAAATAAAAGATGTATATTATTATTAGAAGTCCTAGTCTAATTAGGTGTATATTTTCTCATTTATTTAGATTGGTTTGAGATTATTTTAGATTTATATTGCCTATACAAGGAGTCTTAGGTTGTCATTTGTGATAACATGTGATTGCAATGCTTATTTGCCCTATCTTGCGGTTCTAGTTTGGTTTATTAATTGCTCTGTTTGATCTAATCGTTTTGTTTAGGTCCATTTGACTCTAAATTATATTACTAGATTTTGTGAAGTCCATTTGATGTAAAAAAAATATACCATCAGGGTGCTCTATTTATACTCTTTTATTTTATCGATAAAAGGATCCTGAATCTACAACAGTTAATTTTTAGATTATAGAACTACATTATGGCACTGTAGGTATTTTGAATATTTTGACTTCAGTTGTTGAGCTGTGTGCTCAACTAGCACCTTTTGGCTGTGTTTATAGGTGTTCACTCTCTTTATCTGTCAAAAAAGCAATTTCTTTATTTGTAAGTTCTATACAGTTGATTTAATTATGTTATGTGTCAAAAAATCAATGGAGGGATGGTTTTTCTTTTTATTCTCTGTTGAATTTTGGTGTAGTCCAACTGCATGTCTTGTAGTATCTAGGAAATGGATGTCTATCATGTGTTATCTAGTTCTCTTGTAATGTTGCACTTATTCTTAGTTTCTGTTTGTTGACAATTGTATATGCAGAAAATGATTAATTCATCTGGTTGGGTTGAGGATCCTTCTCCCACAGCCTGTGCCATCCGTTCATTAATGGTGGCAGCACCTGAAGGTTTGCTGTCTTTCAAAGCATCTAGCAAACTTATTGCCTCATCAAGTTGTCGTTTTCTGCATCAGAAAATTGATGCAAAGTTGCTCTCGCTTTTGAAGGTATTTTTTTCCAGTATAGTTTCTTGCTCAGTGTCTTCTTTTAATTTATTTAACATTGTTTCCAGAATCTGTTAATAAGAAAAAACAATAATTTCCAGAATCAGGGTATTGCGATATGAGATCATGAAGTTTTAGTTCCTATACCTATATAGATGTCTCAACTCTCAAGGCAATATACTTTTCTAAAATCTTGGATAGTTTGAAAGTACTGATAATCAAGTCCACAGAATTAATTTCTGTTGATCTATTACACTTTTCTATTTTTTATTATTACGTTATGGTAAGTTCAGATTCCAGAATTTTCTGGGATGGGCTAAAATCAAGTGTTTGGGTTTCGCAAAGCTTACAGATCCAGATTTGGTATTGATAATCAAGTCCGCAGAATTATCTTCTGTTGATCTATTACATTTTCATTCTGTTTTTAATTATTTCCTTATGCTGTAAGATTCCAGATTTTTTGGGAATTGGCTGTAACCAAGAGTTTGGGTTTCACAAAGCTTACAGATCCAGATTTGACCCTATATATGAAGCATTTTACAAGTGCCCGTGTAGTTTTAATATTTTAAATAACCCTTCCTCAGTCTCCCAATTTTCTTGCGTTTTGTTTTATACAGTTTCTCAGTTCCTCTTGCCAAAAAAAAAGAAAAGTTTCTCAGTTCCTCACAACTCTCTTTCTATCTCCTTGCCCAAACCCACTCTCTTCCCAGTTCCCACCACTGCCCGCTCTGCCCCAACGACCACCACTCTGCTCCTCCGCCACCACAACTTGCTGCTTGCCACCGCTATAAACATTGATTGATGTGATCTAGTTGTCAAAGGACATAAACTTGATATGAATTGAAGTCTTGTTCATCTTTTGGTTGCTGTTCCAGCAGTGGAGGCTTGATGTCACATGCTATATATCAATTGTTATACTTGTTTTTTTTTTAAAAAAAACTGGTAGAAGATTTTAAATTTGAGCTCAGTAATTTCTTCTTTTATGCATTTTCTTTCATCATTTTCTCAAATCATGAAGAAAAAAAGTCTGTTTGATTTTTGTCATATTTTCCTGAATTTCGATTCCTAGAATTTATTGCAAAAGAATGAATCTGCTCACATATAAGTTAACTTATAAACAGTCATATGCATACACTGTTTACTGCATGGCTATATAAAAAATTATTATGAGAAAACTTATGATTGGAAACCTGATCAAATATAGGAAATTTAATTTGTTATATATCAAGCCAATTATATTATAAGCTGACTTTATGCTTAAATCTGAAAACTTTGGCATCAGGCTCCAAGCATAGACAAAGATAGAGTAAATGTTGGTCTATTGACATTGGATGTTTTACTTTCTTGCTTCCATCATTTCTCACCGGCCTGCCTGTAAAAATACCATACTCTCTTAGTATTTTATAACTTGCTCCATTTCTCCATGCGCGGAGATTTAGGAGATAGCAGAAAGTAATAAAACATGAAGGAAGTGGGGTTGGTGGAAAAATAAAGTATGATAGTTGGGAGGAGAGAATATGAAAAAATTATCAATACTATTTACTAAAAGACACACCAGAATGACACGTGTCATTTTTTTAGTGTGTCCCTTATATTTTTAATTTTTTTAAAAAAATTCCATATAAAAACAAATTTTGTACATAAATTAAAGATTTGATGCGTCTTTATATTTATTGCCAACTATAAACTTAAGTATAAAACAAAGTTTCTAATTTATATAATAAAATATTTGATGTATCCTTCAACAGTACAGTATAGTAAAATGCATATTTTTAAATATCTATTTGGCAAATAGGCTATTTTATAATCCATTGTAATATTTACATATGTAAATTTACTTATACAATGTTAATTTAAAATGAATTATTAAAAATTTCCGTGCATGGCACGGGGTCTAACCTAGTAGTATGATAGTTGGGAGTCCACTAGGAGAGAAGATATTAGTAAAATATTGTAAAAGGTTTCCCAAAGAGGAAATGAAGCAAGTAATAAATTATGGCCGCAAAAGGAAAGTGGAGGAGCAAGTAATAACATACGGAGGGAGTACCTTTTTTTTTTTTATTCCTGAATCTTTTAATTGGGCTGAACCCACTGTTTGTCTGTGCTGGGTTTGACACGATGTGCTTTTATTGTAGGTGAGGGGGTTTCTTCCCTTGTCAGTTGCAATAATATCGTCAACAGTGTTGCGGGCTGAAAGAGGACATGATCTCGAAGCTTTTTTGGATGTGACATCTTCTATTGAAGCCACAATTCTTTCGCTTATGTTTTGCCGCTCAGGTTGTTAAAATGTTTCATTTTTGCTTTTATTTATTCTCTATTTATGTTGTGCTGTTAATAACATACATTAAATTTGGCAGGTCTTGTCTTCCTATTGCAGCATCCCGATCTTTCCTCGACAATCATTCGTGCATTTAAAGGGGACGATGATGTGAATAAATTTATTCCTCTCCGATATGCATTTGCTTTGGTATCAAAGGGGTTCTTTGTCCATCTGCAAGAGGTTGGAATAAACCTTGAGATGCATCTGAGGGTGGTTAGTAGCCTTGCTGAATATTTATTTTTTTCAATTTCTCCTCATTGTTTTATTCTTTCTTTTGTTTACTGTCATTCATCTTCGAATAATAAGGTGGTGGTTGCTAACTTCTTGGTGCTTTATTCTGTGTGGATCAGGTTTATGCTGTTGATCGCTTGCTTACATCAACGCCACGTTCAAAGGAACTTCTTTGGGTGCTGTGGGAGCTTTGTGGCCTATCCAGGTAGCCTAGGCTGTGCAAACTTTACCTTTTCATTTCCTTCCCCTCTCAGCCATAACTTCTTATTGCATGTTCTCTTGTTATCCTGAAAAGGACAACATGCCATAATCTTACTCCCACTGTTTTTTTTTTCGTGATGTGGGCAAGAGTTCAATGATGGGAGTATACAAGGTTTTAAGTAGCAGGGAAAAGGAAGTGCGATAAAGGCAAAATTACAAACTTGTCCATGGAATTTCATGCATTAATTCAGCAAAAAGTACTAAAAACTAAGTGTACATCGAGTAATTTGCAATGTGAATTGGAGAATTTTGTTTTCCTAAATGTTGTAATATTTATGAAACTTCCCAAATAGATAAGTGTTTCAATATTAAAGGATTGGATGAAGTGTATTTGTTGCCCCCCTTTTTTTTCTCTTGTTTGAACTTATTGGCCCTCATATAAACTTTTCTTGTAATTTTTTGCTAGTAAAAAAGGACCGGGATTACATCTCACCTTTTTCTATATACTGTCAATTATTCTTTCTAGTAATTCTTGCTTACATGTACAATTTTATGTAGGTCTGATGGTGGGCGTCAAGCATTATTGGCTCTCACACACTTTCCAGAGGTATGAATTGATATATGATACTCCCTCCGTGTTCTTCTGTTTTACCTGTTTGTCTTTTCACTCTTTTCAACACACTTCTTCAAGTCGATAACTCTGATTTTGTATTAACATAAAATTATAAAAAGATAATTTTTAAAAACGTGTTGGTACGATTTTAATTCGATTCCTACATGACTATGTTTTCCCTTGCATGTTAGTGAGAATTCATGGTCAAATTTTGAGCTTTTTAATGGAGAGTAAACTGAATGGGTGCATCATGTGGAAACAAAGGCATATGTATTGTCATGCTGCTGGACTTGAGCTCTTTCTCATTTTAGCTGGGGTAGCAGATTAATTCTTGAATATTGCCCCTTAGTGGCCTTTGGTAAAAAAATATGAAATTCCTTCCTGATAAACTATAATTGCATGGAACACTTGTATGTCTATATTTCCTTCTAAATTAAAATATTAAACTGTTTCCGTTGGTTGAATGTAAGATCTAGCATGTAAATCTTGTTTATCCTCAATTATAAGCATTCCTCTCTCCTCGTGATTGCTCCTACTCAAATGTTTATGTAGACATGGGAGAAGAAAAACACTAATAATATGTGGATACATATATATTGTTTACGTGTTATTGTCTAATATTTGACTGATAAAAATAGAGTTAAGATATGGATAAATATGGGTAAGTTCTTTGTATTTTCTGCAGGTAGGGGTAGCTCTTTGATTATAGGCTCAGTTAAGGGTGATTTGCTATTGATAACTCTTAAAATGCTATGCGATTAAGTATATATATGTAGTTTAATTATTTCATTATTTATTGCATGAATCATGGAGTAATGGTCTACATGCTGTGGATCTGACACACACTTTTACATTAATGAACTGCCATTCCAATTCAGACATTTAATTATCCTTCATAAAAGTAAAGAATTCCTTGTATGAGTGTTTCTGCAGTATTCATAAACGTTTAATATACATGATAATGCAAAAACATAATCACTCTAATTGTATTTTATTTGAATTTGCAGGCTTTTACAATTTTGATTGAAGCGCTGCATTCTGCCAAGGAGTTGGAAACAGTTTCTTTGTCCTGTGGTATTATAATATGATATTGATGTAATAAGAGTCACATTTCTACTGTAATATTCTTATCTTGTCATTGACAAATCATATTGTTGTTTGGCTTTCAGGCACACCTTTGAATCTTGCTATCTTTCATGCTTCTGCTGAGATATGTGAGATCATTGTTACGGATCCAACTTCATCTTCAGTCAGTGTTTGGATCGACCATGCAACTGATCTCCATAAAGCTTTGCATTCTTCTTCTCCTGGGTCTAATAGAAAAGATGCCCCTAGTAGGCTCTTGGAGTGGATAGATGCTGGGGTTGTTTACCATAAAAATGGGGCTGTAGGTCTTCTACGGTATGCAGCTGTTTTGGCTTCAGGAGGTGATGCTAAAATAACTTCTACAAACATTCTGGTCTCAGACTCAATGGATGTGGAGGATGTCGTTGGAGATACTTCTAATGAATCCGATGTCAATGTTGTCGAAAGTCTGCTTGGGAAGCTTGTTTCTGACAAGTCGTTTGATGGGGTTGTGCTTCGTGATTCGTCAGTGGCTCAGTTAATCACAGCAATTAGGATTTTGGCGTTCATTTCTGAGAATGCGGTATGTAATTTAATAGTGTACATTTTGTAGGAACATATTGTCTTTCTAGCGTGCATATTATCTGTAGTTTGGAGACTCTGGACCTTCCTAGTCCCTTCCATATGGTGGATTTTGTGCTAAATAGTTGTTGTATCGGGTGTCTATATGCACTTTACTTGAATTATCTGAATCATGATGATTCTGATTCAATCTCTGCACCGCACATAGCACAAAGAACATAGAATAAAATTTGCTGAATACAGGATGCTCATTACATTAGAATGGGACCTGTAAAATGTTCAATAAAGTAGGACTTGGTAATTGTTAAAAGCTTGACAGTATTTACAATAAGTCTTATATGCTCCATTAAATTCTCTCTTGTTACTATTTTCACAGGACGTTGCTACTTCACTGTTTGATGAAGGTGCTATGACGGTTGTCTATATAATCCTTGTCAACTCCAGATTGATGCTTGAAAGATCCTCCAATAATTATGGTAATTACTTTGTTGAAATGGGTGATGTCAGCCTAATCTTCTTGTTGACCGGTGGCTTCTGTTAGTGCCCCTGTGAGGCAATTAAGAAGTTAACAAACTTTTTTCTTCTTGATCACAAAATTAATGCTTTATTTTTTTTACTCTTGAATAATGCTCCCCGCCCTTATATTTGATTTTTTCCCCCTTGATGTCATAACAATTACAAGTAGTATAGTTAATAAATTGCTATGTATATAATTGAAAAGATCACATTTCATGCTAGGTTTCTAATAATCATATTGAAAAATTATGGGGGGAGCAAAGAAGGTAGGAAGAAATAGTTTGTTTTTTGAAAAATTCTTTGTAGTAAGTCTATGCTTCGGCTGTTTACATATGGAGAAAACCCAAAAAAGAAAACCTCTAAAAATAACTTTGTGGTATTGATTCTCTTCTGTAATTTTAACGATCCTTTTCTGTTAACGTCTTGTTAGTGTGTTGATATGTTATGACATTTCCCTTTTGATTTTGATGGTATATTGATGTACATCTCTTACAAGGAAGTATACTAGTGTGTGCTATGTCTAATATATGAAGGTTGACATTTTCAATATGAATTATGACTTTATTTTAGGACTAAGTAGCTTCAATGTTCACAGGACTTAAATATTTAGGGTAAAGTTTCTTCTGGTGTGATTGAATTTGTTATTGTTACAGATTATCTTGTTGATGATGGCGTAGAGTGCAGTTCTACATTTGATCTATTGCTGGAGCGTAATCGAGAGAAGTACCTGATTGATCTCTTGATTCCTTCGCTTCTACTACTTATAGAGCTTCTGCAAAGATTAAAGGTTATAGCTCAATTATTTTTAAAAATCATCTTCAGCTAGATATTTGGTATATATGATTTTCACCCTGTGTGCATAAGTGGAAACTCATACTGATGGTACTTTACTTGATACGAGGTTCAAATAAAACTAGATTATTTGTTGAAATTACAAAGAGTGGTGGTTAACATCACTATTGAATTATTAGATTGTGTTCCAATCTTGCATTCAATATACTTTGTATGTGGAATCTAGTAGAGGTTGAACTGTTGGAGTAATTTTTTTTAGCGTGTCGTAATCTAGGATAAATATTATCCATTTTTTTTTTCTCTTAATTTAATATCACTAATATCTCAAGGAATCGGTAAATGAAAATCTATATATGTGTGGTAGTTTAAAATCAACTTAATATGATTAGAATAAATAAGGGCCTCTTCTTGTTTTATGTCCTTTTAGGCCTTGTTCACTTCACCTTCAAAAAATAATATCCAGTAAATATCATTTCAATTCAGTAAAATTAATTTTAGTTAAGTATAAATAATTTGAGTTAAGTAAAAATAATTTCGTTCAGCAAAAATAATTTCAGTTAGTAAAAATAATTTATGTTCACCAAAAATAATTTCAGATCAATAATAATAATTTTAGTTTAGCATAAATAAGGTGAAGTTCTCTTTACCTTATTTTTACCTGAAATTATTTTTACTGAAACAAAATTATATTTGCTGAACTTAAATTATTTTTACTGAAATTAATTTTACTGAATTGAAATTATTTTTGCTGAACTGAAATTATTTTTACTGATTTTCTATTATAATTCTTCTTTAAGAAAACTGAATTTTAGGTTTTGTTTGACATCATTTTTAGTTTTTAGTTTCTTGTTTTATTGAAAACTAAAAACCAAAAGCAGGAAACAAGAAAAAGATTTTTCCATTTTTCTGTTGTCAGTTTTCAAAATTATCATGATTTTAATAAGTTTAAATATTTTTTGATTCATTATGTGACATATATAATATACTTTTAAAATACAAAAAACCAAAAAACAGAAAACCACAGCGATGCCAAACGAACCCTTACTGAACTGAAATTAATTTTACTGAACTGAACTTATTTACTGAACAAAAATTATTAGTTTACTTTATTTTTTTTCTTTTCTTTTTTGAGCTGAAAGTGCTTCTCAAATTCACTAATACTACAAAAAAGCCAAGTGTAATAAAAGCTTTATTATAAATTGGTGAGTTAATTCTTTTCTAAAAGACATTTTATATGCTTCATTAAGTGTTGCCTTGCATTTGTTGGTAAGAAGTTTTTTATTTATGTATTTATTTATTATTATTATTAATTTTTTTTTTTTTACTGATATCTCTCTTTCTTCAATTTTTATGTATAATGCTTTTTTTTTTTTATGACATGGCGTGCATATTTTCCCCAGTGTTGCATTTATTTATATTTGCAATATATAACTATTGTTATTATTATTTATAATATTTGTTATTATTATTATGAAATTACTTTTGTAGGAAGCAAAAGAGCAGCATAGAAACACCAAACTAATGAATGTCCTTCTCCGGCTGCACCGTGAGTTAAGGTAATTGTGGTGTACCCTTCTTTTGCTCTCCAGTTGGAAAGCGTGGCCCTAACATTGTTTGGTGGAATATAAATTCTTACATCTTGCAGCCCCAAATTAGCGGCTTGTTCTGTGGATCTATCCTCATCTTATCCTGAATCTGCACTTGGTTTAGAAACAGTTTGCCATCTAATTGTGTCAGCTCTTGCTTGCTGGCCTGCACATGCTTGGGCTCCGGGTCTTTTCCACACGCTTCTTGATAGTGTTCAGGCAGCTTCATTGCTAACATTGGGTCCGAAGGAAACTTTCAGCATGCTGTATTTATTGGTATGTAACTTTGTTTGGTTCATTGGCTGGTAAACTTTTGCTACATGACTATCTATAACAATGTGGTGGAATTTTATATGTATATTTTGGTGTATAAAGAAGCTTTTCTCTTTGCTGTTCTAATATTAGCATTCATTTATAGTGGTTTGATTTCTTTGTTTTCTTCATTCAACTGTCATGTCCAAAACTGCAGAACCGTACATATGTTTGAGTTATTTGTTTTTTTTTTTTTCTTTTTTTTTTTCCAGATTGATCTTTTTCCCGACGAGGGTATCTGGCATTGGAAGAATGGTATGCCCTTGCTAACAGCTGCCCGATCGTTGGCTGCTGGGACACTGTTAGGACCTTTAAAGGAGACGAAAGTGAACTGGTACCTAGAGCACCCATATGTTGAGGTTCTTCTTGGCCAATTAAGTCCGCACCTGGACAAAATTGCACAAGTTGTCCTTCATTATGCTGTTAGCGTACGTATTTCTCCGATATCATGGTTTATATCTTTACTCCATTTTTTCTTGGGAGGGGGTTTATTAAAGAGAGCTTGTCTTCTAGTTTTTCTTTCATTCAACTGGCAACACTAGCATCTATATGTCTCACCTTATGTCCATTTATCTGATTCTATCTCTGTAGTCATTGGTTGTGGTACAAGATATGCTTCGTATACTCATTCTTCGTATTGCACGTCAAAGGACAGAATTTGCAATGTTACTTCTGCAGCCTATTATTTCTTGGATTCAGAATCACGTGGTTGGAACTTCACTTCTGGATGAGATAGATGCATACAAGGTGATCTGATTAACTATTTGCACTGTGTCTTGTTTTAGATGTGCTGAATATCTTTTTGATGAGTCATTTTGTTTGTGCAGGGGTACAAGTTGTTAGATTTCCTTTCTCTCTTGCTTGAACATCCACTTGCTAAGGTTGTTTCTCCTACCATTTTTGTAAGGCCTAGTCACCTCTTTTATTGTAATTTTGCTGTTTTTGATTTTCTTTTTCGACAGTCATTGCTACTGAAAGAAGGTTCTCTTCAGATTCTGACAAAAGTTCTTGGAAAAATTGATGCTCATGTGAAGTCTGTTTCAAGTGGAAGAAGCTCACTAGATTCTGGATTCAGTATCTATAATTGCTGCCTCCCTGTGCTGAAGTCCTTGTCTTTAATATGTGAAACTCGATTTGCTCAAAAGCTACATCGTTTGTCAAATAGGTTAGTGAATGGACTAGTTTCCTCAGCTTGTGTAAATATCATAGCTTATTTCAACATTAGTGACTAGGTCGTGTGATATTTGCCACTGATGCATAAAAATAGTTGGGTAGAAACTATATACTAACATGTACATACATCAAATACTGATAAGTATTAGGATGACAACAATTAGCAGTTTGTTGAGTGTGATGTATAACTGTAATCTCAGTAAACACTAAAGAAGAACAATAAGGCAAGAAATCTAAAGATTGAAATTCTTAAGCATTGGCTAAGGCTAAGCTACACTAACATGAACAAAAACTAGGGCCATTGGGTCTTGGTTCAACATAACTCATAATCTCTTAGTCTCTAGTCTCAACCTACAGTTTTATGATCTACCAGCCTCAAAATCAAGATTTCGAGGAGACTTTTTTAAAGAACTCATCTAAACCACATATGTCCTAATCGCATATGCTAAAAGGCAGCCAAGGTTAGCAAAATTATTCAACTTTTTGTTAGTTTAAGATTGGGGAAGGGAAGGGTGGCTAGGAAGCATGGGGACGGCAATTCACTGTTGTTTCTCGTATTTGGGACGGACTGGGTACGGGTACGGCTAAAATATGTCCCCGAGTTTGGGTATGGAACTGGAATTTGGGTATGGCGCGCTCAACATTTGGGTACGGATCCAAACATATTTGGGGTCCCCAAGTTCATTATTGTCTCATTTCCATTTTCTCACTTTCTCAATCCCTCTTCTCTCTTTGAAGTGAAGACTGAAGCGACCACCACCAGTTGCCGATTCAATGCCCACCACCACTTCACCGGTGATTGGAACCTCCTGTTTTTTTCCCTCTTTTTCCCCTGTAGCTTCGTGCTTCATAAGTAGGTGGGAATTAATACTTTTCCTTTTTTTTTTTCTCTGTGGATTGGGGTTGAGGGAATACCTCCACGTAATTCCCTTTACTTTTGGTTTTTATCCTTCTTTTTTATATTCATTTAATCTGAGATGTCAGCCTTTGACTTTTCTCATTGAATTTTTTTAAAACTATTTATCTCATTTATTTTAATCTTTGTTTAATTAATTTATTTTTTCTAGAAACTAGTAAATAAAAATAGTAAAATACCTTATAACAATTAAATGTCAATAATTTTTTTTACAAAATATTAACCATAAAATTTAACTTATAATCTTAAAATAATACCCTATTTACATTAACTACCTCCATTTTGCTTAGTGGTACTTTGTAGCTACACATAAAGAAAAAGGTAAAAATGGGGACCATACATGTGGATACTTTAGTATTAAAGAAGAGAGGTAAAGAGTAAGATTTATCAAAGAAATTATGCACCACATAGGCGCAAAGAGTTGTGGATGATAAAAAATTGAGTAAAAAGTTCTCATAAAAAGAATAAAGTAAAAGTGAGTAGAACTTAGAAAAACAGATGAAAATGGAAAGTGAGTAAGATTTAGGAAAATGGAGGTAGTAGTTATTAGTTATTACAATACAAAATAACTTATTGATTTTTTCTTATTTTGATAGAAAATAAAATAAAGACTTCATATTTGATTTAGATTTTCTTTGGAAAAAATATTCTTAAAAATAAAGATTTTTGCCGTGTCTAGGTACAAAGTCCCCGTGTCCTGAAATATTTGTATTGAGTACCAGACACTCCGATCCGTACCGGTATCAAATCTTCCTATCTGAGTCCATGCATCATAGAATATAATATTAGTGGGTTCTTCTCATCCAAGGGAGTGTAATGGTTAAATTGGGACAAACATAAAAGGGAAGGGTATAGATTAAATTAGGATTGAGGGAGTAACTAGCATGATATTATATTAGGATATTATATTTTAACAATGAGCTCTAGTTTGCTGTGCTGATTAGGTGAAAAACTCTTATTAGTATGTGCTGAAATGCTGTGTTCTAACTTGAAGTACTAGATCATGCATTCATGTAAAGCTCTTTTTCCAGGGGGCTTCGTATCATTGGCAGATTTTATTGCAATAAGGAACTTTTTTTTTTGTAAAAATGTTTCTATTTGGTTTTTATTTTAGCTATTACAAGCTAAGAAATACACGCAATGAGTGTGTGCGCAATATACGAACCAATTAGGTTATATTAATATTATTAGGTGCAAATTTAAAAATGTTGATAAAAAAAATAAGTTAAAAAAAAAAGTTATCAAAAAATTGTCATTTATAAAAACAGTTGATGAAGTCATTGAGTATTTTGCTATAAGTACTTGTATAACTTTATTATTCTAAAAAATAGGATAGGATGGAGGGGTTTCTTTATTTAAAAAAAAAAATTAGGATGGTAGTTTATTTATAAAAAGGTGAGAAAGCGTAATTTGGGAAAGTGAAATTTATTTCCCAAAACACCCCTCTTCACTTTATATGTATCTTATTTGAGAGATGTGACAGTTGTTCATTTTACCTTTTTTATTTTTACTTTTATTTAATTTTTTTTTTGTTTTACTTGAATGCATAAGGTAAAGGATTGAATGACTAAATAGTTTTGCTGTTTTTTTGTAGCAATGAGACCCCGAGTATTGAAGATTCTGCTGTAATCTTTAGCTATGTGTTAAGACTCTGTCAGGTATATGCAGTTTTACACATTATTTAATTTCTATTTATTTATCCGTGCAACATATTTTGTTTTAAATTATAGTAAAATATAGTAAAAAATGGTCCAACATTAACTGTATTTTGGGTGCACCAAGCACCTCGAATTTCGACTAGTAGGTGCAACGTGTTCCATTAATGGGTGTTTTTGGCACTTAAACTGAAACATTTCTAGTAGTTAAAGGGTAATTAATGGCATTTGTGGCACTCTTATCCATAGTTGGTGGTGTGCCAGCTACTAGTCAAAGTTCGGGTTGCTGGGAGCAAGCTATATTTCATTCAGAGTTTCATATATGCTAAGTCATTAATGCAAAACAAGTGCCGCCCCCGATCATTATTTTTACTACCCAATTTCTATTAAATATTGTGTGCGTGTATTTTTTTCTTTCCTTTTTTCCCTCTACCTTTTACTTTATTTCATTTTATACAAAAACCTTTAACAATCTTACCCCTCTTACCCCACACTTTATTCACCTTTCCATTCACTCTTTCATTTTTCACCTTTTTCCTACATTTACCCACCTTATTTACATATGGTGTGTTCTATTCACCCAATTAAAATTTCCTTTGTTAGTTTCAATCATAACGTTTGAGATTTTGCACTATTCACGCACACACTCTTTTTGATTTATTTGTTAGTAAAAACATAGTCATGTGAGGTCTTGTTTGATTCATCTTGATTTATACTTTCATAATATCAAATTTATTTAATTTTTACTAGTGTGTAATTCGTGAAAACACCAACGTTGTAATAAAAAAAGAATGGAGGAAGTATAAACTTATCTTATCTTATTTGAATTCATCAAAACTCAACCCTTGTCTTAACTTAGTAGAAATTAATTTTCCTAAACTTATCTTATCTCTTTTCCTGAAATTAGTGAAAGTAAGGTGAACAGAACAGATCTTTACTTTTTCCTGTTTTATGTTAAACCTCCACATATTTCAAAATTTTCCTGGTTCTCAAGTCTATGTAAGTTGGTGAAACAAACTAAAAGAGAGTATTCTGATGCATCTATGCAGCTAATGCAGAAGTATTCGTACTACCTTTATTCTTTAATAAATATAGTAGTTTGACTTTTGCACTATGCTTAAGTTAACTTTGATCATATTTTTTGTGCTAACATTTGAAAAAACAATTTTACTTATGTGTTGTAAAAGGCTGGATTAGTCTCGATGTGTATTTTTTAAATATTAACTTTTTATAAAATTATACTATTACAAAATTTAAGTTATTATTGGTCAAATGTTTGCATCAACATGCGCGAAAATCAAAATGCTATGATTATTAAAGAACGGAAGAAGCATTAGCCAATGCATCATGCATTTATGCAAAACAGCTATTCATATTTACTAATGCATTCATACAAAGCAATTGTGTTCTTGTTGCGTATGTTCTAAACATGAGATACGGTAGAATGTGCACTATTTTGTTGTCTTTGTATCATCTGCTTTTATATGTTATGCTTATTATATGCTTTTTTTTTGTTAATTAATCAATTAATTTTATGTTTATGGGGATACTGCAGCATCTACCAGCTGGTAGTGAATTGCTTGCTTGTTTAGCCACTTTCAAAGAACTAGCCTCTCATGTCGAAGGTCAGAGTGCTTTGCTCGATATCTTCCTTTTTATCAGATCCAGTAATGACAGCAAAATCCAATCAGGAAGTTCACAGGAAAGTCATGAGTTTTATAATCGCATAATTGATGCTGAATGGAAGAAATTTCCTCTGCTACGGTGCTGGATTAATTTATATCGATCAATTGAGAATGAGGGTCTATCCACTTATTCCGTTGAAGCTATTGGTCTGCTGTCAATTGGTGTATTGAAATTTTGTATGACTGGGAAAAGGTGATTAACTTTGCTTGTTTTATTTCCTGCCATTTCTCTCCAACCCTTCAAACTGTTGAAAACCAAGTCTGCTTGAAATAGGCTCTTTGTTATCATTGTGATTAAAAGTTATTGGGGATAATGATGAGCATTGGGGACAATGATGATGAAATGATTCGTAGACTAGATCAATACACAAGAAACAAAAAGCTTCAAAGTTGTATAATACTATTTTAAGTTATAGTAAATTAGTGGAAGAGAAATAAACTAAATTTATTTATTTATTTTTAATTATTTTGGAAGAAAATTAACTACATGTAATTTCCAAACAGCTATCATTGTCCAGTCTCTGCGGATCATAGGCATTTCTGATAACACGGTTATAAAACATATCTCTGAGAGCTTAATATTTGAAGGGTGTGCTAATATTTTACTACTGGGATTTGTGAGAGATGTGACTCCGGGATAAATGTTCATGCTATTGGCTCTTAAACTTACTAGATACTGCAGTTCCACTAAAAATAAAAAAGAAAAAGGTTATGTTTTAGTCCACAAGAACATTCTTTATTGCACAGGTACTGAGACTAATTAATGGGAGTTTGTGAACCTTCGAATAGCGTTTATTTCATTTGTAGTAGTAAAACTTGAATCTGATGACTTAAGACTAAAGATTGCTTTACAGGTCCATACACTCGAATTACACACAAAGCTTGTCGCTGGAAGCACAAAATATATAGTTCCTCCATTTAGAAACATTTGTACCATTTTGACTCACGTTTGTCAACCCTCAATTTTGACCATTAATCTTAATTTTTGTTGTACTTTGAGAATGGGCATTGTGGAATATCCAATAACTTTTTATATAATGCCATTTATTTTTTATATATCAGTAAAAGATAGTCAACGTAAAGTTCTAAATATTGCAGAAAGTCAAAATGGTGCAACTTTTTACTAACATATGCAGTATTGTTATTGTGTATCTGATTGTATTGTGAGTATTGCTGTTGGTTTCAGCACCGCTGCTGATGCTTTATGTTTTGTATGCTAACAAAATATCATACAATATTATGTCCACTTGCTTATTACATTTAGTACTTTGCTGTCAAAAAGTGACAAGTGCTAAACGTCTGGGATAATTATGGCTTTACCCTTTGGATACTGAAAGAATTTCTTTGTCCAGTTTCAACAAGGATAGAATTGATGTCATGAAGTACTTATTTGGGCATTCGAGTGATGTTGATGGAACAACTGGTGTTCCAGAGGAAAACATGAACTATGTCCAGGATATGTCTTCTCTGTTAAGTTCAAAGATAACTGATGATGAGTATGCGGGTTCATCACATCTGAAGGCAATCTTGCATCAGGTTTTCTTCATTTATCTTCAGCTTATGTCCCTTCGCAAACGTGCTAATGTTTCTAATGATCTCACATAATTTGGTAATATGCAGGTTGTGGAATCTACAAAATGCATTTCTTTAGTGCTGCTGAAACCTATTGATTCACTTAATGAGGATGATGCTATCTCTGAGGAAGTTCTCTTGTTGTCATCTGATGTTAAACTGTCTTCAAAGATACATCTGCTAACAGATAGCAGTTCTGAAAGGGTTGAAAATGAATGGAACTTTGGAGAGTTTGGTAATAAATTCCAATGGGAGTGCTCTGAAAATTTGCGCAATAGATTGTCGCAGGCTGGTCTCCTTGGCAAGAGAAAAATATCAGCTGTGGATGGAGCCAACAGACATGGAAAAGGAGAAAATGCTCCAGCCGATGTACGCGGATCTGGGCCATCTGTGGTACCTTCTATTCCAACTCGGAGAGACACCTTTCGACAACGCAAGCCAAATACAAGCAGGCCCCCGTCTATGCACGTGGATGACTATGTTGCCAGAGAAAGAAATGAGAGTTCAAATCCCAATGTTATTGCAGTTCCACGTCTTGGGTCATCTGGTGGGCGACCTCCATCTATTCATGTTGATGAATTCATGGCAAGGCAGAGGGAGCGTCAAAATGCTGTTCCCATAGCAGGTGTAGAGGCTGCATCTCAAGGGAAAAAGGCTATGCTTGAGTCTGATAATGATATGGAAAAGTCGAGCCGATCTAAGCAGCTCAAAGTTGATCTTGATGATGATCTTCAAGGAATTGATATAGTGTTTGATGCTGAGGAAAATGAACCTGATGATAAACTGCCTTTTCCTCAAGCAGATGATGACGTACAGCAGACTGCATCAGCTTCAGCAGAGCGAAGTCCTCAACATTCAATTGTTGAAGAATCAGAGAGTGAAGCCAAGGACCAGGAAGCAACTGCGGCCTCAAATGCAGTTGAGGATACACAAAGTGAACTTTCCTCTAGAATGTCAGTATCACATCCTGGGATTCAATTGAGACGTGAACCCAGTGTTTCTTCAGAAAAGAAATATTTTGAGCAGCCAGATGAGATGAAGAACAAAAATACAGCTATGATTTCTGGTGGCTTTGATTCAGTTGCAGGAGCAAAGGCTTCTGGATTCTCTGCCTCGGTATATGGCAAAGGCTCTCCATTAAGGATTCAGGTACCATCTGATTCAAGGGTGCCACCTCCCAGTTTTATTCCTGATAATAATCTCCAAAGGGTTGGGAATGTATCAGGGGGAAGATCACTAGGTCTCCATGAGCAGAAACATTTGCCAACTCAGCCACCGTTACCTCCAACACCACCTCCATCAACAATTTCACCTTTAAGATCACAGGCCTCTGAAAACCCAGCCTCCAGATCTCCATTCGTGAATCCTCACAATGATGTGCAGCCGCCCCTGTATCCAACTTATGTAAGAGAAGAAATTGTGTTCATCAATTCCGCTTGTTCGGATTTTGTAAAGAGGGGGGAGATGCTAGGGTTTTTTTTATTTTTATATTCGTATTGTGTAGAAAGAGTTATTTTATTTTATTTTTTATTTTTATTTTTTATTTTTTATCTCATTATTGTGGATTCTAAATTTGTTCTTTTATTTGCAGGCACAGAATGATTACCACTCTTCTTTTGGCAATATCCCTACATCATTAGGATCTTCTAGCTTCATATCGGATTCACGCTATGCACGAACCACTCACTCTTCCCCTGGGAGCTCTAATAGACCTATGCCACCGCTTCCTCCTACACCCCCTCCTTTCTCAGCTACTCCACTGAATGTTTCATCCAGGTCTCCTACATCCCAATCCACGATGTATATTCAAAAAAATGCAGGAACTGATGCTTCTCAGTATGCATCTCCGCCTATTCCCCCTGGTTTTGGCAGGCCACCTTCAATGCCATTTACTATGCATGGGAATATTGCTGTTCAACAAAGTGATAATATAACTGGCATAACTCAGAATAGCCATGCCTCACAATCCTCAATGCAATCTATGCAACCGCTTCCCCACTTGCAACCCTTACAACCTCCACAGCTTCCTCAGCAACCTCAGCAACTACGACTTCCAATCCAAACTTCAGGACATACAGAGCAAAGTAGTTCCATGTCACAGAGCCATATTCAGATGCAGGTTCAGCCTCAGCAAATTCTGCAACAATCTCAAATATCTTCATATCATTTGTATTATCAAACCCATTTGCAAGAGAACATGCCACATACACAGCAACAACCACAAGCAGCACATCACATGTCAGATGCTGCCGCCCAGCAGCAGATGGACTCCTCAATGTCACTGCAACAATATTTCAGTTCTCCTGCGGCAATTCAGGTTTGTATTGGCCATTGTTCTTTTGCTTCATATTTTTTTTTTTGGTATTTTTTTTTTCTGATTCTCTAATCAATGATCAAATCACAGTCCTTGTTGAGTGATCGTGATAAGCTTTGCCAACTTCTAGAGCAACACCCAAAGTTGATGCAGATGCTTCAGGTTTGAGAACTACCTTTATGTTGACCAGTGGGTTTTAGTATGTTTCTTAGGATTTCTTCTTTGGACATGTGTATTACTTATCCCTTCTTTCTGCAAAACACTTCCACTTAGTGCTTGGATGCTTAAAAGTGATTAAAGATTTCTATGTTGGGTAGCAATTGTCTTTGATTACAGAGTACAGACTATTGAATATTGAGTGTAGGCGTAGCTAATTTAAAGGTAACTAGAGTGTTAACAGAGGAGAACTCTTGAATACAGCACTTTATTTATTACTTCATATTATTTGTTTCAATTAGTTTAGGGCCTGTTTGATTTAACTATATTGGCTTATTGAAGACATAATTTCAATTTTCTTGAGATAAGATAAGCTCTGGCAAAAATGAGTTTATGCAATAAAATTTCAAAAAAGTTCAGACAATATTAAGCTCACCAGTAAATTATTATCTTATACATTTCCATGTAAGCTGTGTAACAGGGAAAGCAGATAATAAGTTCAGATGATAAATAAGCTGAATTAGAGCCTATTTCTGTATCTGCATTGTCCTGTTTTTATATGTTGTGTGACTCCATCTTCTTAGAAACATGGGGTACTTCTATGTTTACTTTTTCACCTGTTGATTGCCAACGTATCTGATATATGAGTTTTCTGTGGCGTGCAGGATCAACTTGGGCATCTCTAAACTTTAACCTGAGGCAGTGAATGATCGTTTTCTTGCATCTGCCCTTATTATATGCGCACATATTTTGTGTCTCCACTCTATATGTTAGATACGAAATATGCATAACTATCAATGTGCCATTCCTTTTTGTATCAATGTCTACAAATTGTTTGTACATTTGTTCATTGTAATTTGTTGATAAATTAATGCTTTTATTGGCATTCCATATTGTTGAGCCAAAACAAGTGCAAAGCTGCAAGATGACGACATCACTAATCTCCTTTCCATGAAAATTAGTCAACCTTTATGATTCAATATTTCTGAACAAAAGCAAGCATAAAGAAATATATAGTGACCGATACACTAATAAATTTTGAAATTTTAGGAGCGGAGAATCATTGCCTAAAGAATTTGAGTATAAATGATGATTGATGAATGTAAACTTGCAGAGTAAGGTTACGAGGTGCCATTTAATAAAGCAACTCACATACCCTTTTCTAAGGGTGTGGAGTGATTATAAATTGAAGCACTTTGTAGTTTGCACAAAAATGATTTTGGAAATACTTGCAACAATAATACGAACTGTTGCCCTTCATCTCAATATGGTCTCAATTTGGAAAAGTTAAGGTACGATACCACCTTTAAGAGCATTCTTCTCAAAATGATCCCTAGTGATTTTCTAGCCTAAAGATATGGTAATTTATATCTTTTAATCAAGTTATTCATCTTCCACCATTGGTCCACTGATGCAGGAGGTAAATTCTACCGAGATGTCAACAATGTTGACTGGGATAAACAGAGAGAAATCGAGAGATAAGAGAAGAGAATTTTAGAGAGAGAGAGATTTGTTATTTCAATTCTTGAATGAATGAAACAGAAAAAAAGTTTAGCTTTTTTTAGTTTGCTAATCGATTATACTTAGCTAACAAACTACTAACAACTAACTAACTTCTAACGAGAGTTAGTTATAACAGAAATAGGAGAAATGACTTCCCTTAACATACTTCCCCCCATCAAAAAGAGGTTTGTCCTCAAGGCTTAGGTAACTCAAACTTTGGATATCTTCTCTCGAACTAAGTACCAAATTCCTAGGTAGCTTCATGATCAGGAAAACCATCCCACTAAACCAAGTATTGAATAACAACATGATTTTGATGCTTAACCATCCTTGTGCCTAAAATAGCAACTGGTTTAGAAAGCACTGATTCTTGCTGTCCTTGAAACCATGGTGGAATATGGGCAGCAATAGGCAATGTTCCATGAAATTTCTTCAATTGAGAGACATGGAAAACATCATGAACCTAGCATCATCTGGCAAACTCAGTTTGTATGTAACTTTCCTAACCTTTACAACCACTTAAAAAGGGCCAAAGTACTTGTCTGCCAATTTCTGATAACTTCTTTTGACTACAGTCTGCTGTCTATAGTCTTACAATTTCAGCCAAACCCACTCACCAACCTTAAATTCTCTCTCTGACCTATGCTTATTAGATTGAGATTTCATCCTAGATTAAGCTCTTTGTAGATGAAACTTAAGGGTGTTGTTCATAGCTTCTCTTTTCAACAAACTTTTGTCCACTACTTCATTGACTGATTCACCAGCCAAGTATGGTAGATGCAAGGATGGTAGCTAATTATACACAACTTCATAAGGTATCAGTTGAGTTGAAGTGTGAAAGTGGGTGTTGTACCACCACTCATCTAAAGGTAACCATAGACTCCTTTGGATTTTCACCGCACATACACCTCAAATAAGTCTCTAAGAATCTGTTTACTACCTCTGTCTGCCCATCAGTTTGAGGGTGATAAGCAGAAGACATTGAAAAATATGTCCCATATAGAGAAAACAATCCCTTCCAAAAGTTGCTCAAAAAGACAAAATGAAGAGTTTGCGAGTGAAGAATTTGCGTAAAGCTTCTATGTGTCCTATTCTATCTTTGGACTTCACAATCATATCATCAACATACACTTCTATTTGTTTATGCATCATATCATGCAAGAGAATTGTAGTCGTTCGTTCGTACATAGCTCCTGCATTTTTTAGACCAAATGGCATGACTATATAGCAATATGTACCCCAAGGGGTGATAAAGCATGTCTTTTCTTCATCTTCTTTTGCCATTAATATTTGGTTGTAACCTGCATATCCATCCATAAAGGATAACATCACATGTTCAGCCGTGTTATCTACCAATATGTCGATATGAGGTAGAGGAAAATCGTCTCTAGGGCTAGCATTGGTGAGGTCCCTAAAGTCGCACACATGCGAACTCGTCCATCCTTTTTAGGGACTGGGACGATGTTTGCTACCCATTCTGGGTAATAACATACGCGAATGAAACCAGCATCTAGTTTCTTTTGTACTTCTTTTATTTTCAAAGCGACGTCAGATTTCATTCGTCGAAGCTTTTGTTTCACTGGTTTAGAAGTAGGGTTCAAGGGAATGGTATGTTCCGCAATTTCCCTATCTATCCCAAGCATGTCCTCGTATGACCAAGCGAACACGTCTTCAAATTCTGTGAGCATCGATATAAGTATCGATCGCTCTTCCGGATTTAAAGTTAAGCCAATTTTGACTTCCTTTTTGTTTTCATTAGTTCCTATATTGATTGTTTCAGTTTCTTCAATTATAAGATTCTTTTGTTCTTGCTCATTCATCAATTCAACAAATTTATTAATATTTTCATCTTCATTAGATTGATTATTAAAGCATTCAAAAGATTCAAGAGAAGGCATGTACTCGAAAATAGAGCTCATATTATTGAAATCAAAAGAAAGTACATCAAGAGAAGAATCCTTTTTGGGATCTTCGTCCTTAGAACTAGAAAATAAAGACTTAATAATGGCCACAAGGCCTAAACTTTCAGCTTCCTAAAATCTAAAATGGACTCATCGCCGGATACTTCAAAAATCTTTCCTTTGCTAGTGATGATCTCTAGTTTATCCCCTTTGTGGTTAGTCCATTTGAAAGACTTCCTCCATCCATGCTCGAAGGTTTCATTAGAAGGGGTGATCAACGAGGTTAGGTCAAAGGCTTCATCTTGGATGACGTTCTGATTAGTCATTATAGCAACATGGTTTTGCTGTAGTCCAAATACCTAGTTGAATGCTTGCCTATCATAGCACCCTGGAGTTAGGTGTTTTGATTGAACGATTTCGAAATCTTCATTCAAGAAGTAGCAATAGTGGAATATTTGAATCTAGGCTTCTTGATATATATCTTCTAGAACTAGTGTTTTTGGAAAGTCATAGAATGGGTAATCTTCTCCCTCCCTAATGAATTGTCCATTAAGGGTTTGATTTTAAGATGGAAGTAAAGTGATTATCCCTTTCTTTTGTTGTTTCTACGTGCTTTGATTTTCGCTTCATGAGATTCTAGTTCTTCTTCGGTTGGTTTATATCGCAATCCAAAAGTGAAGCTTTTCTTTGGGATAGGAAGTAAAAGAGATTTCTTCATTCCTATTCCCAAAGGCATCCCCGGAAAGTAACTACTCTTAAATAAGATGTCGTTTACTATTGGGGTGTGTAGACAACCCATTTATGTCTCCCCAAAACCAAACCCGGTGATGAATACCTTTCGCGTCGAATCATAATCGAATGAAGTGAAAGTGTGGAAAAGTCTAATGTTGCGGTTAGTTTTTATAAAAAAAATATTTCTTTCTGTTTTCGAAAATCTGCTCTATTTTATGAAAATAGCCTGTCAAGTTCAGTTTTGTCCATGACAAGGGTCCAATAATGGTGTAGTTGGATGGGGCTCGAAAAGAGCTTTCCAATGATATATTATAAGCCCAATTCCAATGTATAGTGAGGAAGTTATGGCCAAAATACTAAACTGGGCCCAGTTTGGTTCTTATATGTGGCCCAATGATCTACAAGATGGCCTATTATTAATTATTATTCCTAAAGCTATTAAGATTGATTATAGTCTTCTAGAATTGTCTAGAAGAGTCTTTTTTATCCTAGTAGGATTAGGATCGATAATTATGTATATGAGTTTTATTTGGAATAAAATATGTGTTTTATGTGAAAATACTATTTTACCCCTAGCATGGATTTTACGACTCAATTTTATCGAGAAGTGGATTCCGCGTTGAAAACGTGTTGAAAATTACTGCATCGCCTGATGACAGGTTCGTCGCCTAACGACGAGCTATGTCGATGGCGACAGGATGTTGTTTTATTCCTTTATGAACTCTAACTCTTTTCTATCAATTCCGGACTATTTTCTTATAAATAGGGTCCTTGGTCCTCCCTTTTTAATCAACCAATTCTCATCAATAACCAGAATCTCTAATTCCTCTCTCTCTCTAAACTAAAGCTTATTCACTCTCCCTCTTTCTAGCCTAACCTTTTACAAACACAATTCCTCATACATTAGCACTAGACACACCTAGCCATGTTCGAAGTTGCCTTCGCCCTAGACGAAAAAGGTTTGATATTTCTGAGGGTTTGGTCCCAAATCTCTATTTCAATTATTTAATTTAATTCTTTGATTTATTAATTTTTTTCCTTAAAGTTACTAACGTGTGTATTTTGTTATTAGAAAGAGGTACGAAGCATTGAAGTAAGTAATTTAATTATTTCGTTGATCTTTTGATATAGAAATCATGTTTAGATTGTTATTTTGATTCCTAGTATCATGTTAGGGTGTTTTGATTATCCTAGTATCATGATTAGGGTAATAACAAAAATTTCTGATATCAATTATGGTTTCTACGATGCTTCCTATTTTATTTCCTAATATCATGTTAGGGCTAAACTTTGATCTTTAATGTTTAGTGACATGGTAGGGTTTGTTATTAATCTTGTTAGTATCATGCCTAGGATCTTGCTATTAATATTATTCTTTAACATGATTAATATGATTATGATTGTTATTATTATGATGATGGTTATTATTATGTTGCTTGATGATATATATATTTATTGTTATTGCTTGATCACGCCTTTTATGCATGTTTAAAGGGAATTTGTACTTGTAATCACACTTAATAAGATAGTTAATAATCTTGTTTAGGGTTAATTTGATTATAATTCAAGTGATCGCCAATAATAGCTTTATTTGTACATTAATATTCAACCAACATAGATTAAAAAGGTTTAGGGTTAATCTAATGATTGCATGTTAGTCAGAAAGCGCACATGAATACGAGTAGAATAAAGTAGAGACCTATTTTATAGGGAGAGTTCTTTCTCTTTTAGATTGGTTTCGTACCCTCATCCCCGAACACCAGTCATAGTTCCAGACCTATTGGAGTTGACGATCTCCTGAATTGTTAATAAGGGGTGTAACCTTCACCTTATGAATGGTTTACAAGTTCCTAAAACTTGTTGGCGACTCTTTTGCTCTAGCTTGCTTCCCTTTGGACGCCACCATGCTTAAGTGTATGATCATAGTGGGGTTTAAGTTTGGGATAATGCTTGAAATATTCCCTATAGGGTGGAATATGGATCAAGCTTGAATGGTTCTTCAAGGCTTTCCTCCATTTGTAGTGTGCAAATTGCATCCACAGCGAATCCCCACATGTCCTCTTCATCATTATCATGGTTTATTTCTAGAAGTGATTGATCATTTATTGCTATTTTGAGAGGAGAAGCATGTATAGTTATAAGAAAACCGTAAGAGTTCAACCTAATCATTTGATGAAGTGAGAATGATATTGCACCAAGCTCATGTATCCAAGGACGTCCAAGAAGAAGATTGAATGTAGGTTTAATGTCCATGACATGGAATTCAACCATATTTTGGATTGGGTGATGAGTCTATTATATATATATTTTAATTCCCTGTCCCAGGATCATATTTGTGCTTATCTGAGCTATGCGTAACTATTTTTGTTACTAATATACGTTTTCTAGTGTTTTTGTAGAGTTGATATTATTTTGTATAAATTTGCAGATTTCTGACAATTTTCGAGCTTATTGAGCCACTATAAAGACATTGGAGTTTGATCTATGACCGTTTATATTTTAAGCCCAAGGCCGAGCTAGAGAAATTTAGTTCGGTGATTAAGGGCTTGATACATGAGAAGGTCTAAGATTTCACAACTTATTATTATTACGAACCAAACAAGGAAGAAAATTGGGTTTAAGCTTAAGGAGCCCAATCTCGAAAGAGCAGCCCAAGAAAGCCACGAGACTGATTGCTGGGCGTGATGTTTGCCGGGCCCAATAAATCATGCATCATTTTGGGCCGCGGGAATGCGCATGATTGCTGAGCTGATTTTGGGACTTTAATTTCTAGATTTATTTTGGCAGCTAGTTTTAGTTTAGCTAGAATTCTTTTTATTGGTTTACTTTTAGTTAGATAAATTCCTAACCCTTATAAAGAGATTAGGTACCTACGTAGGTTTAGGTAGATTTTCTTAGTTTAGTTTTTAGATTAATTTTAGTTTAGATTATTCTTTCTTTCTTTACTCTTGGTATCAATTTTATTATTTTTATTTTCTTATTAATTTAACACTATTATTATCTTTCTCTTAATTCTTGCTTTTTATTATGCTTTATTTTATTGCTTTGATTAGTTTAGATTTAATTATGTGTGAGTAGCTTAATTTTTAGGGTTGTGGGGATCCATAAATAATATGAAGGGGTAATTTATTGTTGATTGTCAATGCTTGATTAATTTCCTATTGATTGAAATAATGCTATGCAATTAGATTAGGTCTGGTTTAATTGTATGAGCTTTGCAATATTGATTCGAGATTCGAGAAATGAGAATTGATGTTTGGGCTTAGTGTCAATAGGCAGACTAATTTATATAATGGTTAAGTCGAGATTCGAGAGATGAGATTTAATACCGGTAGATTAAATCTGTGATTGTAATACGTAGCGAAAGCCCTTTATGATCTGATTAATTGATGCATCGATGATTGATTATTATTGTTTATTAGTGAACCTATACCCTATGCTTTTATTAATTGATTTCTCCTTACTTTTATTCTTCTGTACTTTTATTCTCCTTAGTTTAATTCCTTTTACAACAACAAATTTGGTTACTTGATAATCTAGATTATATTAATTTATTAGGAATAGAAAGACTCATTTCCCTGTGGATTCGACCCTACTTCCCTATCTATTATTAGTTAGTGGTTTTAGGAATTACTTTTGATTAGGTGATACGACTTTAGATTTTCATTGGGCCTGTGGTAATTAGTAGCTTAACAGTTCCCCACACCGATCTCCTCGAGTTGTCATAGGCCCTAATGCTTTGTGTTGTTGATTGGAAATCTTTTTCTGGATTAAGGCATAAGTATTTTGCAGTTCGTAATGGTCACACATTTATAGCTGACCCATTGTATACCAAAGTAAGAGGGATGTTGTATCCCTTGCATCCCATAGTTAAGTATACTGCGTTGTTGTGGGTAGTGTCTTTTGAAAGCAAAATCATCACTAGTAAAGATGATTGATTTGTTGGATTTCTCGCTAGTAAGAAAGCTAACGAGGTCTTGGGTGGTTGTGTCCATACTTACAGACAAAGCCGTTAGAGCATTCATAAGAGAATTCCTATGTTCTTTAAAAGTATTTAGGAGTTCCCAAATGCTAACATTCGCCTTGGATTGACGAAGTTAGTTTTTTGACCAATGGATCTTCCACCTCAAGTGGAGGCGGTATTGAATTTTGAACTTGACTTTGAGTTTGATTTTGAGTGGTCAAAGATCCATTTGGTGGTGCTTGATAAACTCGCCCAGAACGAGTTAGATGATCTATCTCATTTGAGTTAGTTGTAGGACTCGTGAACCAACTTTCTTCTAGAGGCTTTGAGTGCGCCTCAATTTCAAGATGCCCCATGAGTTATGCTTGATGTCATTGTTCATCTAAGGAGAGATTTGATAAGTCTTGTGATTTCCCAAAGAAATAATCCTAATCAAGCGCCCCACTTGTCACATTTTATAGACAAGGTGGAGGTGGGATGGCGGCGTACTTAGAGACATACAAGTCTTGAAAGTCGTCATCCCATAACCCACACACTTCATTAGTTTCCCCTATGAGTGTTGTGGTTAGAGGCTTCCTTATGGGTGTGATGTAGTCCAAAGGATAGAACGTACCACTTCGTATATGATCCTCATCATTGTAAAATGTCCCTAATGGGGACACGTTGTTGTTGGGTTTAGGTGTGGGAATTCTCCCATCGTCTACTAAATCTTGGATCTTGTGCTTTAGGACAAAGCAATGTTCAGTATCATGCCCAACACCTCTATGATAAGCACAATAGGCATTGCCATCCCACTGAGCGTATCTTCTTTCTGGTGGAGTGGGTGGCGTTGACCCTGTTGGTGTAAGTAAACTTTTTTCATTTAGTTTTTCAAACAATTCTTTGTAACTCACAAGAAATTGTGTAGATTTTCTTTCTTTTGTCCATCTTATACGAGGATCATTACTGTGATATTGATTTGTGCTATTATATTGTGTTACATCAATAGAGGATGAAGTATTATCATTCCCCTTCTTGTAGTTATTCTTAGGTTGATGATGATGAGGCTTATTTGCTTTTTCATTAGCAAGATCATCTTCGATCTATCCTAGTAGCCACGGAATAGACCTTTTGAAAAGTGTCTAAACCAAGTAGCGTAGATGTTTGTTGTACTTTTCATGACAATTGTCAATAAACTTTTGTATTAACTCGAGTTCAGGTGGCCTTTGGGCAAGGTGGGTCGCCTTTTATCGCCATCTACCATAGGAATAAAGCCGCCTTACTTAAGCATCTCAAGTTCACGTAAAGTCGATTTGAACTCTACGTTATTCTCATATTGGGTGATGAAAGCCAAAACTACATCTTCCTATGTTGTCTTCAATTTTGCATCTAGCCCATAATACCACTCTCTGGCGGCTAGGTCTAGAGATATAGGGAAAGTCGAAGCGTAAAGCTTAGGATCAACTCCTTTTAATGTCATAGTGCCAGTAAAACACATTAAATGATTTTTTGGATTATTGGTCACATTGAATATTGGCAAGTCCTGTTGGGTTTTGGTGAGTCCGACCCACCGCGGAAGGAAACCCGACCCCAAAACCAAACTCACAATAATCATAAAACATAAATATATTTAACATAAACACAAGACTAAGTAAGTAATTATTACCTTTGTAGCGTGCTACGTCTCTAAAACAAGTTTTTACTTGAAAGCCTTCAACTCCCGCTCACACGAATTCCTCCTTCAAGGTCCACCCGCAACGCGAGCACCAAACCGGTCTAATGCCTTGGAGTTAGCAAGGCCCGACCTAAAAACCCGAGTAATTAGTGTTCAAAGGTTTTCACACTGTGATGCCTTTTTCAACACTCAATTGAAGAATTCTTAACTCCTTAGGTTGGTATTTATAGGCAAAGGCTCCCAAAATTCCCATCATCTTTCCATGTGGGAGATTTTGATTTTATTCACTTTATTTTAAATCAAAAATAAAATAAAAAAGCAAGCTACTAATAAATCAACAAGTGTCAAGCTCACATGAGGGGTTAGGTGAGAACCATTTAGAGGGGGGGGGGGACTAAACTTGCTCCCCAAGCACTCCCCAAAAAACGCCACCTACACCACTTTATTCCCCTCTTGACTTGTGCTGCATGGCAGCCCCACTTGGGCACCAAGGCACCCCAAGTGGGCTGCCATGGCTGTTGCCACCCACGGCCAACAGGCCCAGCACTTGCGTGCGGGCTGCTGCTAGCCTCATCTTGCTATCAAGCCTCGCACTTGGTGCGGGCTGCTAGCTTGGACATGCCCCTAGCACTCGCCTTTCCGATGCTAGGGGTATTTTGGTCATTAAGTTGATTTATTAGTTTTTCTCGTCTCATATTTTTATCATTTTCGACTCGGATTTCGACGCTCCAAGCTCGAATTTCCAACATCTAAATATTAATTACTCTGGCGAATCATTAATTCCTTCTGAATTCATTTATTGCTTTGGTTCGCTAGTTGCTTGGGTGTGACCCGAAGGGTTCAATCAAGATTAAGCTGTAATATTAATTATTCATTAATATTATTGATCGGAAGCGGCCTTCACCAAGGAATTTTGATCACTTGACCTCACTGAATAATTAGATTTCTAATAATTTCGATCCCTCTATCGGAATAATACAATTGTTTGAAGGACTCCATTCCTTTTAATCTCCCACTTATCCTTCTGGACAAGTGCGCATTTAGGGTATATCCTTTTTCCTATGTCGCTTAATGTCTCTTCATGAACTATAAGGTAAGATCTATTCGTCATCCTTATTATGTCCAGAAGTGTTTCTCGATCTCGTGTCCGACTATCAATAAACAGATGATTTCCAAAATCCATCCGAGCACGGCCATGAATTTTACAGTTTCGCTCTTCGAGAGGCCTTGTAAACAACCAAGACATCTTCCCTATTTTTAATAGGGGGACATTCCCAGTATTGTAAGGTAGCTTCTCTTATTGAGAGAACATAGCCGCCTGAGTGTTGCCGTTATAATCCCCTATTACGGCAGACGTTTGGCATCATCAAAGCGGAATAGTACTCAAACAAGAAAGCTCACAATACTCATGGTCGAGGAAATAGGTTCCGATAGCCATAATGAGAAGTATACTTATGACGATTTTTAATCTCTTAAAGTATTCTCATAGGTCAATCCAGTATGGTTCTAAACCAATACTTGTGCAAATAATTTATGACGATCATGTCCTTGTAGCACAATAAACGGTTCTATAAATCAAACTACACACTAATCTCAATTGGTCATTAATCGTCCATCGTTTTAATGACCTCTATTAGGGATAATTTTCGATTATAATATTCAATGTTCACTTAATAGGTGTTTCCTTACCAAAACTGGTCTTGATACCCTATTTTGAATATTCCAAGAATCGAATGGACTCATTATTTAATTCTAAAACATAATTAAATAGCAAACGAAGTGATAAAATTGCATGAAATTTTAAATTACTCCCAAACCTAAATGGTTCATCTTATGGTAAATGATTTTTCCGAATGTTTTAAGAGTATCACTCTTTATAAAACATCTATAGAAATCACACCCATATCTAATATGCTTGATATCTTTCGTGCAATTGCGAATGTTGTCGTTCACTTATTGCATAGATTTAGTTATAATTACTTTGCTAATCTTATCATCTTCATTACTGATCATTTTCATAATAAGATGATAAAATTTGAGAGTGCCATGGATTATAAGTGATTTAGTATTATTTTCCAAGTGATGGCTTCCACTCATTTTCATGATTGAGATCTTCAACTTGACAACCTACAATCATTAACGTTCAACAAGGATCTTTCTATAGAACATCTTCTTTATTATCGCCTTTAAGGCAACAATATTGTCAACAAATATTTTAGTAGACTTCCTGATGATGCTTTTCTTGGGTTTCACACCAAACAACTCACAATGATTTGGGATACCCTAATCACTTGTGATCATGGAAATTTACTTTAAATTCCCACACATTCCACGTGGATGCACATCCATGTTACCATTCTCAAGCCACGACTCATTATTAGCTCGTTCTTATAAACGACTTCCTTTATAAGGATCTAATCCTTGTTAAGGTTTGTGCTTGCAACATCAATTCTCAAATTGTATTTGTTTCCACAAGTCAAGAACTAATCTTGTTACCTATCCAAGTACTTTAGATGTTCTTGGCCATAATCTAACGATCTATTATATAGATTCGGGTTGATTGGTACTACATACATACTTCAAATGCTCTACGCAAGTAAGTCGTGTGACGATTCCATATCGTAGTGTACATGATGGATTTAATAGTAGAATGATTCTCAATCTTTTCCACCTATATATGTTACATTTTGGCTCATCCAGCTTAACTGAGTCTTGCTAAATTGTTTGCTATGTGATATGGTTGAAAGTCTCTACTGGAGTCTTTTTTGTTTGACTTAGTGTTTATCCTAGATCACACTTAGTTCAAACATTTACTAAGTTTTATACATACGGGTCGAAAGTCTTTCAAAGTCCTTTAAATCATATTTAACATGGTAAATTCCTTTACACGTTCAAACATTTTATTAAGTCTGTACAATAGATCTTAATACCCAATATGTAATAAGTATCGTCTTTTGCTTGGTCCATTATCGAAAATACTTTCAAATCTAAGAATTTTGCATTTGAAAGTTAATTTACAATAGAATTCGTAAAC
Source organism: Chenopodium quinoa (assembly GCF_001683475.1). Lineage (NCBI taxonomy): Eukaryota > Viridiplantae > Streptophyta > Magnoliopsida > Caryophyllales > Amaranthaceae > Chenopodium > Chenopodium quinoa. The sequence goes on along the minus strand of NW_018743894.1, from coordinate 2,485,550 downwards.
TTCTTATTGGACCTTACAAGATTGACTCTTGCTTCTACTAAACTTCTTATTCATAAGAATTTCTATGTTTCGTTATAAGTCGATCTTATTATTAACTTTATGGGAAAACACGTTCCAATTCCTTTATGCAATGCTTCCTTCAATCCCTTAATGGATTTCTTAAGCTTGCTTTCAAATCTATCATTATTTAGATTTTCAAATCCCTTAGACTATTTACATAGTCACTTTCAAAATCCTATTTTAGGAAGACGGTTTTGGTATCTATTTTTCCATATTTCATACGTGCAATTTTGCTAGAATAACCATGAAAAGACTTGAGCATTCCGATTGGTGAGTAGGTTTTTATTAAAATCAACTCCGTGAATTTAATTATATCCTTTTCAACAAATCTAGATGTGTATGCATATACATTTCCACATTTGATAGTTTTCTCCTTGAAAACTTATTTGCTATTGATGGGTCTTTCACCCCTCGTGCAAATCAATCAAGTTCTATACATGATTTCAAACATGAAGTCTATTTTGGATTTTATGGCCTCTAGCCATTATTTGGAATTTGGATCAGTCGTAGCTATCTTACAAGGAATTATACCCTTACTATCTAATAGTAAATAGTATACTTGTAAGTCGTAGGTTTATTTCTAACTTAATAGAAAATTTATAAAATTCAATCCAAGCCTCTGGTGAATTCTATACCTATAAAGGGTTATTGCATCAAAAACTGAGTTTCAAGGCGCTTCCAAATCCCTTTTATTTTGGGTGTTTTTGTCCCTTGGGAAAGTTACGACTTGAAGACTGGTTGGGAAGCGCATGTACCTGCAAAATAACGGATACTCCGGATGGGTGGAGCTCCGCCTCCGACGATCAAGTTAGAACGTGCTGGAGAAAGTAAAAAGTGCGGAAAAGGTAAAAGTGAGATCTTCTCGGATTCCGAGATCAGAAGATTTCTTTGATGTAAGAGAATGTTAGGAATATTGTAATAAATATCAATCTGTCCCACCAACGGGGAAAATCTCCCTATTTATAGGGTCATTGGGAAAAGTGTGCCCTTACGTAGGTCATTTGACCTAGAGTTGATGGGCTGCCCGCGTTTTTTGCGGCTTTTTGGGATTGGGCCTATGAAGGCCGCCATTCCTTCTTTTGACAGTGGTTTCCACGTGTCATGGTGCTATTGGCTCTTTTGAACCAATTCTAGGTGGAAACGTGTCCTATTTTAAGTGGCCCACGTGGCGGGGTAATTTTCCCTAAAACATTTGCCCCTCACAGATGTGATGTGGTAGGCGACGTGGCATCTGTGACACTTGTCACTGAACAATTGGTGGAACAGATTTTACTATTCACCTTATGGGAAAATTACCAAGGTGTCCCTGGAATTACCCCATCTATAAATAAACATTTGCCCCTCTCCATTTCGCTCATTTACGAAAAATCTTTGAGAGAATCTAAGACAATCTTTGACTTTTTCTGAAGAGAACATTTCTGCCTGCCGCTTGCTTTTCGCCGCTTAACTAAGACGGTTTGAATGACTTTCAGCAGTACCTTTTGAAGGTAACCGCCTGCTCTTTCTCTCTCTTTTCATTTCACATTTTTTTCGCTTGTGTATGCTTTCTTAGAAATGGTATCACAAACACACACTACACGATCTATGATAACTGTCAGCCGGTCACCTAGGACGGCTGAATCTAGAACTAGGGGTGTCGCCTGTCCTGAACTACACTCGCCAACAAATCCGTATGTGTTTGTGCAGGACACTATGGCTAGGACAAAAAGGACAACTCGACCTCCTAATGATGAAGAGGACGAGAGTCCTATCATAGCGCATAGGAGAGAAGTCTCCTACTATCCATCACGCGTCCCCATGACGCCCGATGACTCTATCTTGAGTGAATCGGGGAATGACTCGAGTGATGAGACATCCGGCTCTAAAGAGGGCTCATCTCAGTCAAATGCCAACACAGGCGATCCCAGAAGTGAAGAGGGCCGCCTGAGAATGCTGAAGAGGTATCTGAAAAGGAGGCCGCCTCTTTGGAGCGTGGCCAAAAAGAGACTTCCTCTTCTCTTCAAGAAAGATACACCACATACTTCACCCACAGATCCGCATCCACCCAAAGGATCGTGCAAAAAAATTTAAAAGAGATGCGGGATACCTATGTTATGGGAGCCGGCTATAGAATAAAAGTCCCTGCCCTTGACGACGCAGTCTTCTGGCCGCTTGACCAGAGCTTTGGGGATTCGTGCTTTGGGTGCTATGCGGCCACAATATAGGCGGGCCTTAGGTTCCCATTCGATCCGGCTGTGGAAAGGATTCTGGATGGGTACCGCCTAGGGGTGTGACAACTAGCACCCAATTCCTAGGTTAACATATTAGGGTTTATAGCCGCATTCAGGATGCAGGGTGTGGAGCCTAGCTTTGAGGCCTTCACCCACATGCATTACCTTAGCAAGGCTCCCAAATCAGCCAGTCCCGGATGGTTCACTTTGTCATGTAACAAAGGTTACATGATGACTTTGGGAAAAGAAAATAAGTGGAAGGATTGGAGGAACAAGTTTTATATTATCTCCTCCCCTGACACCATCTGGAACAGAAAATGCAACTCCTGGAATAAAAATCCCTATCTGTTGGGTCAGAAAGCCATCCTCCTGCCTGTGTCTGATGAAGGCTGGGATCAAATTTTGACGCCTGGGCTATTTAAAGTTGACATAAAAACTGTTAAGGGGGGAACTAAGAAAGAAATAACCCCAAAAAGTTATATCCCAGAGTTCAACTGGTTAACTAATCCCTTCTACTTGGCCGCCTGTGGCCTTAGTAGTGAAAACGAAAGAGGTGGGAAACAACATGAGTCTTTTGCGTAGCTTTTTTTGTTTTTTTTACTAACATCTCATTCGGCCTTTTGCAGAGGAAGCTATGTTTCAGTTAGACCCCAATAAGAAGCCAGGGAGTTCCGCCTTTGCGTACTACCAGATGGTTTGGCAGAAGAGCTAAATTTTTAAAAAAGAGCAACTCGAGCATGTAAGTTCTTCTACACCCGCCCACTTTCTTTTGGACTTTTTCAAATTCCACTCTTTCGTTTCTAAGTTGTGTTTTTTCAGGAAGGGTTGGTGAAGCCGCCTGTGCTACCAACACTTGGGCAAAAGCCCACAAAGATTATGAGATTAAACCAGAGAATAGAATGAAGAAAGCTGTTAATTCCCTTAAGCTTTAATAAGCGATGTAATACTAATATAGCTGACATTTGTTATGGTTGCTTACAAGCCGTCTGCAAGCCAATCCGAATCCCATTCTTCTACAGGCGGCAAATCGTCGGCTGCCACAGTTGCTCTAAAACAGGCGGAGGAGTCCAAATTAACTAGGGACAAACCTCCGACTGTGGCTACTCATCTCTTCAGGCGGTATTTCCAACATACGTAAGGATAAACATGCCCAGGATCTGGTAGTTATCCCATGTACCTCCGCCTTTGATCGTTTTCCTTACACTTGTAGGGTTAAGACTTATAGTCGTTCACCAACCAGCTTTGAAGCTAGCCGGTCTATTGGTCAGATCTATGTTAGCCTCTCACCGAGTGTTGATTGTGCAGATCCTCCCAGGCGCCTGATGTGAAGCGGATCGCCAAGGATATGATCGTCGTCGTATCTTCCAAAAAGCGCGACTCTATCAAAGGAGTCAGCTCCCTGAACTTTGATGTTATTCTTGCAAATTTGGCAGAGGTAATTTCTTCAAGTTACCTTCTTATTTTTACCTTTGCCGACCGTATACTAACAACCCTTTCCTTTTGGCCGGATGTAGGCCATACTGCAAGTGAATGGTCTTACAAAAACCATTCAGCGACAAGCAGAAAGAGGTAAGAGCTGCCAACCTAAGGGCCGCTTCCAATCTTGACAAAGCCATGTATGATGTAAATAAGACTGAGTTGTTGACCCAAGATATCCTATACTTAGCAAACGAGACTGGGCCGTGGATTGCGTAACACAAAGTCCACAACCACTAAGATATAGCGCTTTCCGCATGGAACAGGCGTGTAAGGACCCATAATGTCCATGACCTACTTAGCAAACGGGACTCGGCTGTGGATTGCCATTAGGTTAGTGGTGAAGGATAATTAGGTCGTTGGACTAACTACCCTCAACCAAACAATATTTATAAACCTACACCTACACTAAACAAGTTTAGTGGTAAGTAGAGGGTCGAACCACGGAGACGACATAAACACTATCAATACCACCACCAACTAAGCTAAGTCAAAGAGATAGGATGGATAGACCAATAAACAAAATGAGATTAATATTAAGTTAAACTAGCACCAAGGGAGAGGGTCAAACATGACAATGATCTTCAATAAAGTTAGGCAATGGAAATGAGTTTACATGCAAACCAAATATCTCATATAAGGCAATACCAACAATACCATCTAACCACCTATCGGGGTCAAAGGCTTTCCCAACTTAACACATGCTCATACTATCGTCATAAGCTATGAAAGTTAAGGTTTTTGCATAGAATCGATCACCTAATGGATATCCCTAAGTTACACTATCGTCATAACTTAGTTCAATCCACCCAATTACAACACATGATTGGTCATTCACATGGAGTAATTAGTAAAACATGATTACAAGGTATATTTAATCACATATAACCAACATTTGTCTAGCCTAATACATTCAAGATTCACCACATGCTATCACCAATCCCTTAGTAAAGGGAATTACTCACTAATCATGAACAACTAACACAAAACCCAACAAGAAGAACAAAGAGAAGCAATTAAACTAAACAACTACTCTAATCAAGCAAGAAATTAAGAAAGAACAATAAATGAGATAGAGTTTAGAATGCTCATTGAAGTATTGAAAATGAATCCAAAACAATGTCACTTTGCATCTTCATCTTCTTCAATCCACCATTGAAGCTCTTCACTTTCTCTCTCTAAAATACCGTAAATTACTCTTAATCTACATTACAAAGTACAAAAACAAAGATTAAAACTAAATCTAAGCCTAATTTATGTGAAGATTGATAGAGAGATGTTAGGGTTTAACCCCTCAAAGAGGAGAGAGAAAACCCCAAAGAAACCCACCATAAAAACTTGGCCAAAAAGAGGAGAGGAAGAAGCATTTAGAAGACCCGTAGCTGCTCGTGCGCGCCCGCGATAGAGGCCTTCGCGGCCGCGCACTAGGATTGTCCTGACAGCGACATTCATTTTCAAATGGCCATAACTTCTTTTCTAGGAGGCTTCTGGGGTTTTGCAACCTATCGTTGGAAAGCACTTCAAGTCTGGTTTCCAATGCAACTTGAATCACCTCAATCCAATTTGTAGATCAAAAGTTATGGCTAAAAGAGTGAACAAAGGTTAGTTTTGGAGTTTAGGCCCTTGCGCTCCCGCGCCTATCTTAGGCGCTCCCGCGCCTAAGCCGTGCCCAAATCGCGCCTACATTCTGCCTCCTTCATTATTTTCGACCCCAATGTTAGGCACGCTTGCGCTAGGTTTGGCGCGCCCGCGCCATTCTGAAAGCGCGACCCGCGCTGTCCGCATGACCTTGCTTGCTTGCTCCTTAACTTCCTTTGTAGCTCTTCAAATGAACTCCAATTCTCCAAGATCTTCATTCTATTAAAATCAAATCTAAAAGCCTACAAAACACGAGGAAAAGCACAAAAACATAATAAAGAGAGAAACGGAGCAAAAGGGGTACAAACAAGGGACAAACGTAGAAAAATACCGCGATTAGAGGATCTAAATAGTGGCATAAATGCCACTTATCAAATTCCCCCACACTTGCCTCTTTCTTGTCCTCAAGCAAAACCAAAAGCAGAAAAAAAAAGAAAGAAAAAGGATCTAATAACACTAAAAGGAGAGGGGTGAAAAAGAATATACACTAACTCACTTTCGTATGAATCACGGTTGTTTTTAGTGTAAACAACAAGCCATTTAAACCTCAAAGTCGCCTATGAGGACGAGTGTGCTCTCGTAAGGGTTTCCAAAGAGTTTAACCCATAACTCTACACATAAAGCAACACAAACAAGGCAATGCATAGACAAATAAAATAAACACAAAAACAAGACGTTCTTGGTGGACTTTTTGGAACGAAACAAGCACCAATGAATGCACAACTTTCTAAACAAATAAGGGTATGCACGTTCCAAGATGTTTAGGGTTTAAAGAAACATAGACTAAGCTAAGCATAGAGAACTAAGAGCCGTACAATTCACCTTTCATCCCAAACTAGCTAGCCACGTTCTCTCCACTAGCTTCAAGTCAACCATTAGGTGGGCTTCTCATGGTTCCTCGAAGGAACCGGAAAAAGATAAAGAAATGAAAACGATGAGAAGGTTATCCCGAAGTCTTGTCTATGCACTCTCTCTCTATAAGCTTGACAACTATCTTCCTCCATCGATAAAGACTAAACTCTATAGGGTCTAAAGGTCTTTTATTGGTTGTAAGGGTATGCTTGGGGTGTAAGGTGGGAAAAATTTTGAAAAATTTAAAAATTTGGTGGTATTCCCCCACACTTATTCAATAAACACACACTAACAAGACTAAGAAACAGGACTCCCCCACACTTGAAAGGAGCATTGTCCTCAATGCTCAAACACGAGGGATATGAAGGTTTTTTTTTTTTTTTTTTTTGGTCCTTACCTTATTTGAGTAAGGACGGATTTTCATAAGCATTTGCTCTTATTTCACTGAATAGAATCACAGTTTACTCACTTGCTTGACCAAAGAACTACAACTTTCTCATTTGCGTTCAAAATCAACACAAAACAATTCTCAAACCAACATGCTTCACATAAACAAAAGGTTTAGGGGAGCAAAAGGTCATTCGGTTTGTAATGTGGCTCAAAATCAAGAAAGGGAAATAGGCTCAAAGGGTTAGCAAGAGGGGAAAATTTAAAAGAAAACCAATTTTGTAACAAAACAAAAAGAAGGATAAGAAAATGAAAAATGCCTATGTCCTCCCTTAAAGGGTTCGGTCACGATCTTAGGTAGATAGAAGTCAAACTCTGGATTGAAAAATGCATAACCAAGGATCCTAATATGCCACTCAACAAAGTTGATGAAGGCTAGAACAAATAAACCTCACACGGGATTTGTATAGCAATTACCGACCTAAGGGGTTCATATCCACTATGGAGAGCGACACCGTCTTACCACAACCATGGATTAAGGCTACAAGTATCCCAAAGTTCTTAAAACCGCTACCTTAGCATTAAAATATGTTTAACTCAACCCAAAACACTCTCAAACCGTGCATACCATTACCAATTAGGAAGGAAAGCCTTCAAGGACACAAGCTCAAAACATTAAGTCCAAAACAAGAATGAATAAAACACATACGAAAACTTGCCTTGTTTTTAAAGGAAAAGACTCCATACAAGCAAATATTCACAAGACAAGAACAACTTGAGAATGTTTATACAGTTGCGCAAGATGAGAGCATGATCAACAAATCCATGTATACCAAAAGTCAAATCAATAAGGCGCTCATGGCCATCCAAATATAGAATAACCAAAGTCAAAAATAAACCTTGGTATGTATGGAGGGGGTAAATCAAGCAATCAAGAGACCAAGAAAGGGAAGAAGGAAACAACAAAACCACAAACATGTATCTTTCAAACCACATGCAAATAAGAAGGTAAAGCAATAAAAAAAAAAGAAAATGGAAAGAGTGAACCAAATGATAGGTGGGTGTGAAACCCGCAAATGAACTCATTTTCATCATTTCCATCTAATTACTCTTCTTTGATGCTTCAACTTCCAATCACAAGCATTCCTTGGTTTGTTTCTTCTTATGGTTCCCGATCCAAGGTCATGCGCAAAAGTATAGACATTAAGTAACTATATACAAAGATAAACAAGAGGAAAACAAAATTAAAAGAAATAAGGAAATGTAAAAGCAATAAAAACACGGGTTACTTCCCGATAAAGTCTTGTTTAAGGTCCAAGATTGACCTTATTAGTAAATAACCGGACAAAGAACGCAAAAGCTTGTCATATGCATCGGAAAATATTTCATGAAAAAGAGCATAAGTGATGCTCATATGACAAGAAATCACAAAGTTGAAAGAAACTCTATGCTTGAGGGGAGGGGGAAAAGAAAAATAAAAAGAATCAAAAGAAAAATCAAAAGAAAAATTAAAATAAGAAAAAGAAAAAGAGGGAACAAACTCATTTAGTTGCATTTTGGAAGGTGAAAGCTCATCATTGAAATCAAAAGTAAGGCCATGGTGGTATAGAGAGGCAAGGGGCTCCTCAATTGGTTTATTTTTGAGAAAATATGGTAGTGAGATGGGAAAAGAAGGAATATTGCTAAACTTCCTTGAAAAAGGGATGTAAGTTGAAGGGGTTTGAATTGGGATCGCACTCACCACCTCAATTACACCACCTAGCATTGAATCACAAGCTTTCTCTTCCAACTCATCTTCAATACCCTCAAAGATTTTCGATGTATTCTCAATCACCAATTGGGATATTTCACTCTCAACAAAAGCATGATCATCATTGTTAACATTCCCCAAGTCACCATGAATGAACATCGGTATCTCATCATCACCTAAACCAAACTTTTCTCTAAGCAACCTCAAATCAATGTTTAATTGCATCAATTTTGTATCGTCAATGGGTTGCGAAGAGTTTTGAGGCTCAAATTGGGTGGAGGGGTTGGTATTCACGAAGTCATGAAAAATCTCACCATCCATACTCCCTCCATCACTTTCAAAATCATCATCCTCAATCACATTCTCAAATTCTAAATGAGTTGTCTCACTCTCTTGATTACCCTTAGGCTCACTCAAATGGGAGGAGGGAGAAGAAGGAAAGGCATCCTCTTGGGATGAGGCTAGTTGGGAAATTTTACTTTCCATCATTTTAATCCAAGCTTCCCTTTCATTCCTCTCTTCATCTTGTTTTCTCATAAAATCCTTAAGCATCTCCATACACTCTTCTTCCTTCGATCTCCCCACTGAATTACCCTCACAAAAAGGCTCATTAGACACATAGGAGAACTCATTAGGAATCGTGTATGAAAAAGGAAAGGAAGATGAAGAATTATGGATTTGAGAATTTGGGGTGTGTGAAGCATCATTGGAATTCATGCATATAATTGATGAACATTGAAAAATATCATGAACATTATCAACATTGGGATGCATCTCATCACAATTAGCATATAAAAGGGAAGGGTTGCCATCATGCATCAAGGGATCATCATGGGGAACATAAGAATCATCATTAGAGTTTATGCAAGAGTTAGAAAAATCACGACAATTATCATAATTATCTTGCTCATTGCTATCCCGAGAAAACCACAAATAGAAATCCCAAGCCTCATCCGAAGATGTGGCTCGAAATTCACCATTAAATATGTTTTCAACCATCCCCCTAGTGTACTCATTTAAACCCCAATAAATTATCTCACAAGACTCCCATAAAGTACAACCAAGGTAATTAGAGAAGTCTTCAAACCTATTAAAGTATACCCAAAAGGGCTCATATTCAAATTGAGGCAAAGAAGGACATGACATTTCATTTTGGACAAATTGATCCATGACTCAATGAGGCAAAACAAATAGCAACCAAATAAGAAAGCTCAAATATTTTTGGAATTTCCCCTTATTTTTTCTTTTTTTTTTTAAAACAAAAAATAAACAAAAAGAAAAGAAAATATTCGCAAAGACCTAGACTCAATAAGGTAATACAACAATAATGGAAGCCGTCCTAATCAAGCAAGAAGAACAAAGAGAACAATTACTCTAATCAAGCAAGAAATTAAGAAAGAACAATAAATGAGATAGAGTTTAGAATGCTCATTGAAGTATTGAAAAGGAATCCAAAACAATGTCACTTTGCATCTTCATCTTCTTCAATCCACCATTGAAGCTCTTCACTTTCTCTCTCTAAAATACCCTAAATTACTCTTAATCTACATTACAAAGTATAAAAACAAAGATTAAAACTAAATCTAAGCCTAATTTATGTGAAGATTGATGGAGAGATGTTAGGGTTTAACCCCTCAAAGAGGAGAGAGAAAACTCCAAAGAAACCCACCATCAAAACTTGGCCAAAAAGAGGAGAGGAAGAAGCATTTAGAAGACCCGTAGCTGCTCGTGCGCGCCCGCGATAGAGGCCTGCGCGGCCGCGCACTGGGATTGGCCTGACAGCAACATTCATTTTCAAACGGCCATAACTTCTGTTATAGGAGGCTTCTGGACGCGTGCAACCTACCGTTGGAAAGATCTTCAAGTCTAGTTTCCAATGCAACTTGAATCACCTCAATCTAATTTGTAGATCAAAAGTTATGGCTAAAAGAGTTAACAAAGGTCAGTTTTGGAGTTCAGGCCCTTGCGCTCCCGCGCCTATCTTAGGCGCTCCCGTGCCTAAGCCGCGCACAAATCGTGCCTACATTCTGCCTCCTTCATTATTTTCAAACCCAATGTTAGGAACGCCCGCGCTGGGTTTGGCGCGCCCGCGCCATTCTGAAAGCGCGACCCGCGCTGTCCGCATGGCCTTGCTTGCTTGCTCCTTAACTTCCTTTGTAGCTCTTCAAATGAACTCCAATTCTCCAAGCTCTTCATTCTATTAAAATCAACTCCAAAAGCCTACAAAACACGAGGAAAAGCACAAAAACATAATAAAGAGAGAAACGGAGCAAAAGGGGTACAAACAAGGGACAAACGTAGAAAAATACCGCGATTAGAGGATCTAAATAGTGGCATAAATGCCACTTATCATTTAGTAGCCGGACAATGGATTAGATTGCCAAGTTTTTGACATTTGTCGCATTTTTTAACCATCTCCATGGCATCTGACTCTAGAGTAGACCAGAAATAATGCCGCCTGGCTATGACGGCTAAGGCTCTGCCGCCTGCGTGAGAGGCGCAGTATCTCGCATGAAAATATTCAAGAACTTCCCTCCCTTTCTCGGGGGTAACACAATTTAGTATAGGCTTCAAGAAAACTGCTTTTAAGTGTTCTCCATTTCTCACCTCAAAGTTTGCAGCTCGCTTCTTCATGACGTCTACCTCTTGTGGTGATCAAGAAGCGTGTCGTCTATCAGATATGCCTGGATGCCATCCATCCATGTGGAGCTTCGGTCAAGAATCCCAATGGGCTCCTCATGTATACTTTTTTTTCCAAAACTTCCCAAAAGACTGACCGAGGCGTATCACAGCAGGCAGAGGATGCTAGTTTGGATAACGCATCTGCCTGATTGTTCACAGATCTGTGCACCTAATTTAGGTGAAATTCTTCAAGTGTCACAGTCTCTTATTTGACCGCCTAAAGGTATTTGAGCAAATCCGGATGGGTGGCCTCATACTCACCTTGGTACTGGCTAATGACCAATTGCGAATCAGAGTAGGCGTCAATTTTGGTTGCCCCTTCCGCCTTGCACATGCGGATGCCAGCTAGCAGGGCTTCATATTTCGCCTCATTGTTTGAAACCTAGAACTTGAAAAGTAGTGCATACTAAAATTTGTCCCCCTCAGGGGATTCATAAATAATTCTTGCACCACAGTCATTCATAGTGGAGCTCCCGTCCACATACACTTTTGTTGAAGCTTAAAGGTTTTGATGATGAGGAACTTAAACTAAAGCAAACTCATCTAATAAAGGTTTTCAAGTGTTTGATTAGTTTAGGTGAAGTTGATCGTGGTGATGGAAGAAGTAACTGGAACTAAGAAGACATGAAGAGATCTTTATACAAAAAGTTAAACAAAAAAGAAGAAGAGTTCTCTAACAAGAACTGAGTTCCTTAACAGGAACATTCCCTAACAGGAACTTGAAGTCAGCAAGCTAAGGTCCTTGAAGGAACTTTGTCTGCGTGGAGCCCAAGTAACCTACCTGTACAGAAGCGCGGCGCGACAATTTAATTTAGCTAAGGTTTTTATCTTCTAGGTTATTGTTAATATGTTAAGTAGGTTAATGAACGAGATTTATTAGAAGCGTGGCAATTTTGCTTGATAAAAAAATTTATAAGGAAAATATAAAAGATAGATTTTAGAAAAGATTTTCTAATATGTTTTATTTCTTAAAATCAGTTTGTTAAAAGATATGATTCTTTTTAACAATATCTTTCTATCTTATTTTCGGAAAAGATTTTCTTCAAATATGATTTACATAAAACCGTGTTTTAAATATAAATTAAGTTAACTTATTTATCTTTTTAGAAAACCTACTTGCTATACAAGTCATACTTGTATAAATAGTAGAGATCAAAATGGTTTAAGGTTTTTGTGAGTTTATGCGTGGAGAAATCACTGAGCATTAATAGAGTAAGTTTACCATGCTTCGAACTTTTCATATTAGTTTCGGATTTCGTGCATAGCTTGCCTATCATATACTAGGTGTCATACATTTGTATTGGTTGGGTTATTTGGGCGAGTTTGTTAATTTTACATTGCATACAGAGTGTATAAGCTTCTAGTGTGAAGCTGAGAGTTTTGTACTTTGGCAGTACGAGTGAATCTAAGTGTGGTACTTAGATTGGGTAGGATAAGGTCCTATCGAGTAGCAAGTGTGGAACTTGTGAATAAAGGTCTGTGTTATAGTGAAGTGGTTTGTGTTTGAAATCCTTAAGGTAGGGTCGAGGTTTTACTTCCAGTTGAGCCCTGGAAGGTTTCCTCGTAAAATATGTGTGTCTTTGCAAGTTCCTATATGCATTATTTTATTATTTCGCAAAAGTAGTCATTAGGAACTCGATACAATTCACGCCCCTCTTGTATTAATCGTCTCAACTAACAATTGGTATCAGAGCAAGGTTCTCACGTGTAAGCAGATAACTTTGCTGAGTAAGTTCCTGGAGAGATGAATTACAAGGAGAAACTTGAAGAAGGGTATTCCACCCAACGTCCACCCATGTTCAATGATAAGTTTTACACCTACAGGAAGAACAGGATGGAGATCTTCATCAAGGCTGAAAATTACCAGGTTTGGCGTGTTATTGAATCTGGTGATTTTGAAATAACCTCAACCAATGAAAAGAATGAGGTAGCTCCTAAAATTATTTCTGATTATGATAAAGAAGATTAACAGAAACTTGAATTAAATGCTTTAGCTATAAAGTATTTACATTGTGGACTTGGACCTCATGAACATAATCGTATCATGGGATGCAAGTCTGCTAAACAAATTTGGGATCTACTAGAGGTAACTCATGAAGGTACTAATGAGGTAAAACGTTCTAAGATTGACTTAATGATGTCTATATATGAAAGGTTTGAAATGCAATCTAAGGAATCTATAGAGGAAATGTTTACTAGGTTCAATGATATTATTAATGAATTGAATTCCCTTGGAAGAGACATTCCTATTGATGAACAGGCAAGGAAGATCTGAAGGAGCCTACCACAAGATGAACGCTGGAGATCCAAGGTTACTGCCATGCAGGAAGCTAAAGACTTCACCAAGTTTAACATGGAACAGTTAGCTGGATCATTGATGAATCATGAACTTCACCTGAGTTCCAACTCTGATAGTTCCAAGAACAAGAGTCTTGCTCTTAAGGCTCAAGACTCAGAGGAGTCAGAAGTTGATGAGGAAGAGATGGCAATGCTAGTTAGAAGGTTTAAAAGGATGATGAACAACAAGAAGTTCGATAGGAACAAGAAGTACACAAGTTCCAGGAACACAACTTGCTTCAAGTGCGGGTCTAAAGATCATTTCATTAAGGACTGTCCAGTACCGGATGGTGATAAATGAAAAACAAAGGCAAGGAGCAATCCAAGGAGTCAAGAGTCTATAAACCTTACTTCACCAAAGACAATGCGAAGAAAGCTATGCTAGCTGCCTGGGGAGATTCAGATTCAGAGGAAGAAGAGGACCAACCATTAGAGGAAACTGCCCATTTGTGTTTGATGGCAAAAACAGATGAAAAAGCAAAACTGAAGGAGCTAGAATCTGAGGTATGGTTTTCTCAAAAAGACCTTAGACATTTTTCTAAAGAAAACTTGATATATGCTGTTTTGGAAATTCAAGAAGACTTGAAAGGATTACATAGAGCCAAAAAACAAAGTGATGAATTGAAGCTCTGGTAACTTTTAAAGAAAACAGTGAGTGGGTTGACAATATGAAATTTGATATTCAATACAGGTTCTTTAGTCTGTTTGATGACAATAATTATTTGAAAGAAACTGTAGACAGGTTGAAACATGATAATATAATGTTAAATGTGGAATTGTCCTTGATGAAACTCTATCTTGATGCTCCTAATTATGAAGTTCCTCCACTTGCTCAATATCCGAATTTTGAAAAACTAAAATCTAATTTGGAAGATCTAAGATAGGATAAGGCATGACTTGTGGGGGAACTTGAGAAATCTAGGAAAGGCAAACAACCTATATAGTACAGAGTTCCACATTGGATCACCAAAGCTCAAACCAAAAGAACAGAAGGTTTGGGTTTCAAAAAGAAGTTCCAAAAGAAAAAGAAGTATGTTGACCTGCCTAGTAATATTGTTTGTTATTTATGTGGCAATACAGGACATAAACAGGTTAAGTGTCCTAAGTAAAAAAAGAGTACACAGAAAAATGAAAAACATTAGAATAGATCAGGATCAAGAAGAATGAACCTGCTGCTGTTAAACAGGAACCCAAGGACACTTGGGTTCCTGACACTAACGTATCATTTCTCTTGCAGGTTCCAGTGAGGGGGAACAACACCTGGTACCTCGACAGTGGTTGTTCTAAGCACATGACTTGAGATAAATCTAGATTTCTCTCACTGGATGCCTACTATGGGGGAAATGTGACATTTGGTGATGACATGAAAGGAGATAAAGTTGCTATTGGCAAGGTAGGAAGGTCAAGTTCCCATGCTATTGATAATGTATTTTTGGTCGAGGGTCTCAAACACAACTTCTTAATTATTTCACAATTCTGTGACAAAGGTAACTCTGTAAGCTTTACTTCCAATAAATGTAGAATCATTCACAATGACACTAGGAACATTATTTTAGAAGTAACTCGTAAAGGGAACACATATGTTGTTGATCTTAACGAGGTTCCTAACAGAAGTTTAACATATCTCATTGTTATTGAAGATGATCCTCTATTATGGCACAAGAGATTTGGCCATGCAAGCTTTTCTTTACTTGATAAAATTAGATCTAAGGAACTAGTGGAAGGACTTCCCTACATTAAGTTCCTGTATGACAAAGTGTGTGATGCTTGTGTTAGAGGAAAACAGACTCGAATTTCTTTCAAGTCCAAGAAAATGGTAAGCACCAAAAGACCTTTGGATCTTATTCATATGGATCTATGTGTTTCTATGAGAATCCAAAGCAGAAGTGGTAAGAGATATGTAATGGTTATTGTTGATGATTTTTCAAGATTTACTTGGGTTTTCTTTCTTGTTAGCAAAGATGAAACGTTGATGAATTTGTAGCTTTTGTAAAGAAAGAACAGAGAAGGACAGGCAATCCATTGATTCACCTTAGATCAGATCATGGAATTGAATTTGAAATCTCAAAATTTGATGAGTTTTGCATTGAGCATGGAATGGATCACAACTTCTCTTCACCAAGGACTCCACAACAGAATGGAGTTGTGGAACACAAGAATATAAGTCTTGAAGACATGGCTAGAATAATGCTGATCTCAAGTGGACTGCCTAGGAACTTCTGGGCAGAAGTAGTGAATACAACATGCTATATTCTTAACAGAGTATCTGTAAGATCCATCACCAACAAAACTCCTTATGAACTAATCAAAGGGAGAAAGCCTAATATTTCTTATTTTAGATCTTTTGGATGTAGATGCTTTGTTCATAACAATGGTAAAAGGAACTTGGGAAAGTTTGATGAACGTAAAGCAATTTGCATCATATGAAAGTTAAACACATTCATAATTCAAGGGTTTGACTTTGCGTTGACTTTTCTCTCTTCTCTTTCCTCCCATGGCGATTTGAATTTGCTTGTTTTCTTAAGCTTTGTTGAGTCTTAATGGCAAAGAAGAAGAATCAATCTACTCCTAAACCCTCAAATAACTTGAATCATCCTTCCAAATCTTCTTTATCTCTATTGAATGATGGTGTTAATCGGCTGAATGTGTCTAAACTCTCTGGTTCTGCTTCGATTCCAGAAGTTGATGAGGACCTTGATGAACTTGTCACTCCTCTTTCTCATTTGAGTCGATTCTCAACTGAGAAGATTACTAGAGCTGAAAGCCTTTGAGGATTTTCATGTGCAATTGATTAAAGCCAATAAAACAGTACCTCATTCTACTGTTCCATTGGATCTCAAAGCTTCCCCGTCTGATCTTACTGCAGGTTGTGCTTCGACAGATGATGCTAAGGTGGCTGAAGTTAATCCTGTCCTCAATTTTGGGTCAATTCCTCGAATTCCAGAGACAGCAGTTCCTAGGGTTCCTGTTACTGTTCCATTGATTTCTAGGGTCGGTTCTGCTCCAAGTGCTGATCCGATTTCTTTGGAGGGTGATGTGGTACCTCCTCAGCCTAATTTTATTCCTTCTACTAAGCCAGGCATTGCTAAGCTCACAGCGAAGGGTTCTTCTCTCTCCTTCGTAGCTCCTATGGTCAAAGATGGCAAGTCTGTTGCCATGTTACAAAAAGCTGAAATTACTGAAGGTAATATTAAGTGGAAGAATTCTGTAATTTTCTATGTCATAGGTTATTATCCTACTATAGTTGCTGTTCATAGATATATTGCTGAAAATTGGAGTGTTATAGCTAAACCTGATTTTTTTGGCATGATGATGGCTACTTTCTGATTAAAATGCAAAACTCTGATGATATGAATGCTGTTCTTAGTGCTAGTCCACACATGTTCTTTGGTAAGGCGGCTATTGTTAAGCCTTGGTATGAGAAATTTGACTTTCATGCTGAGGTTTTGAGAACTGTTCCTATATGGGTTAAGTTACCTAACTTACCTTTGAATTGCTGGGGTGTGGACACCTTGAGCAGACTGGGAAGTGTCTTAGGAGTTCCTTTATGTGCTGATGAATGTACTTCAAAGCATTTGAGGGTCTCTTTTGCTATATTGCTCATTGAAGTTGATGTAACAAAGGCTTTACCCAAGACTATCTGGTTTGAAAGTCCAGATGGTGTTTTGATTGAACAAAAAGTTGTTTTTTGAATGGACACCCCCTTTTGTAGCAAATGTAACAAAGTGGGCCATGACTGTGCTATTCCTAGGAAGGTTCAACCTCAAAAGAAGCAGGTGGCTTCTATGAAGCAGGTGGCTTCTATGAAGCAGCCTAAGCAAAAGGTGTGGGTTGCTAAGCCCCAACCTGCTACTGTTCCTGCACCTGGGCCTAGTGTGCCTGAATCTGGAGGTAATGGCTCTGTTCATAGTGCTGGTGTTTTCACTCCTGCTCCAACTACTTTGCAAGCTAATTCTGATGATGATTGGAGAGTGGTGGGAAGGAAGCATAGAAGTCATAATAATCCTCCTGTCTTTACTTGTGTTCTTAATTCTAATACCTATGCTGCTCTGCTTAAGCATAGGGATGGTGCTGGAGACCTTGTCCCTATCGGGGGTGATGGTAATCCCCCTCTAGGGTCATGATTATCCTATCCTGGAATATCAGGTGTCTTAATGATCCCTGCAAAGTAGTTTCTATTAAGAAACAGCTAGCTGAACAGTGTGTGGATGTTGTTGGTATTATGGAAACTAAGGTGAAATGTGATAAGAGTGTTAAGCTTCAGAAGAAATTTGGATCTGCTTAGTCTTGGTTTTGTAACTACTCATCTTCACATAGGGGTAGACTCTAGGTTGGCTGGACTCATGACAAGGTTAATCTTTTAGTTCTCTCCTCTCATGAGCAGTTCATTCATGTCCAAATTAGCTCCAAGGATCTTCAGCATCAGATTTTCTGTACCTTTGTGTATGGCTTACATTCTATTCATGATAGGTTACCCCTTTGGGATGGTATCTCTAGTCTTGGAGCTGTTTCTGGGCCTTGGCTTGTTATTGGTGACTTTAATTCTGTTCTCAATTCTTATGATAGAGTTAATGGTAATGCTGTCACTGATTATGAGGTCAACCATTTTAGAAGTTTTGTTGACAATCTTGATCTTTGTGAGCTCAAGAGTAAAGGTTCCTTTTACTCTTGGTCTAATAAGGGTCATGGTGATACTAGAATTGCTACAAGGATTGATAGGGGGCTTGTGAATCAGGCTTGGTTGAACAAGTATTCTCATGTTGAATCTATCTATCTTCCTCCTCTCCTCTCTGATCACAACCCTCTTTTTGTTAAAGTGAGTAGGTTTGTTGCTGCTATGGGGAGACCTTTTAGGTTTCTTAATTGCCTAGCTGATCATGTTGACTTTTGTTCTATTGTGGAAAACAGTTGGCATAGTGTTACAGATTCTTCTGCTATGGTTACTATTTGCCAGAATTTGAAATCTGTCAAAAAGAACCTAAAAGATTTGAACACTAAGTACTTTGCTAATGTTAATGAGAAAGTTGATGTGGCTCTTGCCTCTTTGAAAGCCATTCAGGACCAGCTTGCTTTGGATTATTCTAATTCTGACCTTCATGTTAAAGAGGCTGAAGCTGTGATTATGGTGAAGCATTGGATGTATATCTAGGAGTCCATTTATAAGCAGAAATCTAGGGTTGATTGGATTAAGCTGGGGGATTCCAGTTCTCACTACTTCTTTTCTGTTATGAAGCACAGTCAAGGTAGAAATAGAATAGATTCTATCTTCACTGAAGATGATGTCCTTTTGAAAGATCTTGTACTTATTGAAAATGAGATTGTGGGGTTCTATAAAGGGCTCCTTGGTTCTAGTGCTAGTTCTCTCCCTGCTGTTGACTTGGCCACTATTAGGAGAGGTTCTGAACTCAGCTCTAGCTCTATTGATATTTTGACTTCTGTGGTTACTACTTCTGAGATTGATAATGCTCTAGCTAAGATTGGAGATGATAAGGCGCCTGGAATTGATGGTTTTAATGCTATTTTCTTCAAAAAGGCTTGGCCTATGATCAAAACTGATACCTATGCTGCTATCTTCTCTTTCTTTGAGACTGGTGTCATTGCTAAGTAGTGGAATTGTACAACAATCACCTTAGTGCCTAAGGTTCAACATCCTTCTTATGTCAAAGAGTTTAGGCCTATTGCTTGTTGTACCATGTTGTACAAGCTGATCTCCAAAGTTCTCACAAACAGGGTTTCTAAAGTGGTGGGGACTGTTATTAATGATGCTAAAGCTGGGTTTATCCCGGGTAAGCACATTGGTGATAATATTCTCCTGGCTACTGAATTGATCAAAGGCTACTCTCATAAGTTTGTTTCTCCTAGATGCATGATCAAGATTGACTTGAGGAAGGCCTATGAATCTGTTGAATGGCCCTTTTTGCAGACTGTTTTAGAAGAGCTTGTTTTCCCTCATTCTGTTGTGAAATGGATTATGACTTGTGTCTGTTATGTTTCTTACTCGGTGATGGTTAATGGCTTTCCTGCTAAACCTTTTTCTGCAAAAAAAGGCCTTAGGAAAGGAGATCCTATGTCTCCTTTTCTTTTTGCTCTATGTATGGAGTACCTCTCTAGGTGCCTTAAGGAAATGACCGGGAATCCTAATTTTAATTTTCATCCTAGATGTGAGAAATTAGGTATTACCCACATGATGTTTGCTGATGATCTTCTCCTCTTCTCTAGGGCTGATTCCATCTCTATTCAACTTCTTTTGCAGGCTTTCCAGAAATTCTTTTGTGCTTCTGGTCTGATGGCTAATTTAAGTAAGAGTGAGGTTTATTTTGGAGGTATCTCTGATTCTGATAAAGATCAGCTGCAAACTGTTCTTGGTATGAGTAGAGGTAGTTTGCCTTTTAGATATCTTAGGGTGCCTTTGTCTTCTAAAAATATTACTGTTGCTCAGTGTAGGCCTTTGGTTGAAAGGGTTACTGCTAGGATTGGATGCTGGACTTCTAGACACTTATCTTATGCTGGTAGGTTACAGCTTATCAAAAGTGTTCTCTTTGGTATTCAGACTTATTGGGCTCATATTTTCATTCTTCCTAAGAAGATTCTTAGGGAAATTGAAACTAAGTTCAGAGTTTTTCTTTGGACTGGGAAGAACACTTATGCAAAAAAGGCCCCTGTCTCCTGGCATCATATGACTCTTCCTAAGGTTTGTGGTGGCTGGAATATTACCTCTCTTGGTGATTGGAATAAAGCTGCTATTTGCAAGGTTCTTTGAGATCTTGCTCACAAATCTAATAATATGTGGGTGAAATGGGTGCATACCTATTATTTCAACAATAGGAATATATGGACTGCCACTATTCCCAAGAAATGCTCCTGGGTTTTGAAGAAAATCTTGACTTGAAGAGATATTATTGATGATATTGGTGGCTGGTCCTCTATTATGGAAAATGGGAAAATGAGTATTGCTAAACTCTATGCCCGGATTCGACCACAGGCTCCTAAAGTAGGGTGGAAAAGAATTGTTTGCAATAACCAAGCCGCTCCTAAAAGTATTTTCATTACTTGGTTAGCTTTGCTTGACAAACTTGCCACTAAGGACAAAATTGTTAAGTGGAATGCAAGTTGTGATCCTATTTGCTTTTTCTGCCAGAACTCTTGTGAAACTGTCTCTCACTTGTTCTTCTGCTGTCCCTACTCTAAGACTATTTGGGAACAGGTTTTGAAGCTTCTTGATGTGAAAAAAGCAGTTCAACTTTTTCACATTGAACAACAATGGATAGTTAAGGATTGCAGGAAGTCTAGCAGCAAGGGTAAAGTATACTCTATGTGTTTTGCTGAGGTTATCTACAGTACATGGTTGCAGAGGAATAGTTTGATGTTTACAGGTGACTGTAAACCTGCAGAAGCTGTCTTTAAAGACATTATTTATCATGTTGCTATTAGATGTAAAGGAACAGACAAGAAGCTGCTTTTGCTTCACTGATTCTGATGTTGCAGTTGTCTGCTGTTTCTGGTGCTGTTCTGGTTGGATGACAGCTGGTCAGCAGCCTGGTTTTATTGGTTTCTGGCAGCTGGTTGTTTTTTGGGTTGGTGTTGCTGCTTTGTTGCTGCTATTGTTCTGTTGCTGTTGTTGTTGTGTTGCTGTTGCAGTGCTGTCTTGCTGTTATTGGCCTGCTGCAGGTGGTTAGGGTGGCAGCTGGTGGTTTTTGGTGGTGCTGTTGCTCTGTTCTGCTGTTGTTGTTCCTAGCTGCTGCTGTTGCTGACCTTCTGCTGCTGTTGCTGTTCTGACTGCTACAGTCTTGTTCTGGGTGGCAGCTGGTGCAGTTGCTATTCTGGTCTGCTTCTGTTCTGGTTGCTGGTGTTCTGGTTGTTGCTGTTCTAGTTGTTGCTGTTCTAGTTGCTGGTGTTCTGGTTGATGCTGTTCTGGCAGCTGGTGCAGTTGCTGTTCTGGTCTACTGCTGTTCTGGTAGCTGTTCATGAGCTGCTGCTGTTGCTGTTCTCGGGTTTGCTGCTGCTGTTGCTGTTCTCGGGTTTGCTGCTGCTGTTGTAATCTGCTGCTTTCTGCTGTTTTTTAGTCAGCATTTTGAAATTCGTTTTGTTTCTTTTTTTTGGTGCTTCGCTTGGTTGTTTTCTTGAGTTTCTGTATTCCCTCTTTTGTCTAGTCCTGTTGCTTTTGCAGCTGAGTCTAGGTGGGGGTTTTCTATTTTCGTTGCTGGGTTGGTGTTTCTTGTTTGCAGGAGTGTCTTGATCTGTTTTTGTTTTTGTGTTCTTGGGCCTGGTTTCCAGAACCCTTCCTAGAAGGTGGCTGGAAGCTTGAGCTCAGGCTGTTCTTGTCTCTTTCTTTTGAACCCTTCCTAGAAGGTGGCAAGAGATTGAGGTTGAACTGTTTGGTGGTTGGTTGGCCTGTGTTTCAAGTCTTGTGGGGTTTGGTGTTTGTTACTTCTTAGCTCTTGTAAGTTGTAACTTCTTCTTTTGGTAATAAAATTCTTCATATTTACCAAAAAAAAAAATTTTTTGATGAACGTAGTGATGAGGCAGTATTCTTAGTTATGCCTTAAATAGTAAAGCCTATAGAGTTTACACTAGTAGAAAAATAGCATTAGGCACCCCCCCATATGGCACCGGTTCAGGCCAAACCGGTGGCCAAAACCGGTCTAGAAATGGGCGGGATTTTACCAAAAGAGAAAAGGCACCGGTTTGGCCTGAACCGGTGCCAAAAATTAAAAAGGCACCGGTTTGAACCGGTGCCATTTGAAACCGTGCCAAATTCAAAAAAAAAAGCGGCTTTCCTTTCTTCTTCCTCTCTTTCTCTTTCATTCCCTTCATTCGTTCTATCCCTTAGCTTCACTAGAGCGAAATGAAGTGCCTCCCCCTTTTCCCTCCACCACAGCCGCCACCTTCACCGGCCACCAGAGGTGTCGAAAACCACCGCCCTTCTTTGTCATTCCTCCCCTTCCCTTCTGTTTTCCCTTTTTTTCTCTTTCAATTCTTTGCATTGTTCGAAACTCAACACCCATTGCTGCTTGTTCCACCACCGCGCACCGCCTCCACCACTCCACCGCAGCGCTGCCTCCACCATTGTGCACCACTGCTGCTTCCTCCACTACTAGGTTCGTCCTCAATCTCTCCTCCCCTTAGCTTCTTCTACCTCCAACTAGTTTATTAGGGTAAGTTTTTATTTTTTTGTTAAAAAATTGAACAATTTTTTTGAAATATGTAATTCTATTATTTTCAATAGCATTTTAAAAAATTATTGTTAAGCAAATTAAAGTCAAGGAATGTATATAATTTTACCCTAATTTTTTTAATTTTTGAATTGGTTATTTATTTAGAAATTTTGAATACATATTATAGGTTAGAGTAATTTTGTTATACATTGTTCCAACTGAGACTCAAGACCAAGTTCCTACAGAAGAACTAGTCAACAATAATTAGGAAAGGTTGTATCCAATCAAGGACTTTACACCGAAGCGATGGAAATATCAGAAATCACATCCTGTGGATGCAATAATGAGTGATATTACAAAAGGAACTCAGACTAGATCCCAGCTTAGAAACTTCTGTGCATTCTATGCATTCCTCTCTTTTATGGAACCTAAGAACTACGTTGAAGCTTTAACTGATGCAGACTGGATTAATTCTATGTAAGCTGAATTAAAAGAGTTTGAAAGAAATAAAGTTTGGCATCTGGAACCTAGACCCAAGGATAAGAAGACTATAGGTCTAAGGTGGGTGTTTAGGAATTAGCTAGATGAACATGATATTATTGTCAGGAACAAAGCAAGACTTGTTGTTCAAGGTTTCTATCAACAAGAAGGAATAAACTATGAAGAAACATTTGCACCAGTGGCCAGGTTAGAGGCTATTCGTTTACTTATTGCTTTTGCTGCTTATATGGGATTCACGTTGTTCCGGATGGATGTTAAATGTGCATTTCTAAATTGATTTTAAAATGAAGAAGTCTATGTGGAACAACCTCCTAGATTTGAAAATCTAGAGTTCCCAAACCATGTCTATAAGCTTGACAAAGCTCTTTATGGGCTGAAGCAAGCTCCTAGAGCATGGTATGAAAGATTGTCTAAGTTCCTATTGCAAAATGGTTTTAAACACGGTAAAATAGATAAAACTTTGTTTTTAAAATCAAATGGAACTGACATATAAGTTGTACAAATTTATGTTGATGATATTTTATTTGGTGAAACTAATGAAACTTTGTGCAAGTATTTTGCTAACCTTATGAGTGGAGAATTTGAAATGAGCATGATGGGAGAATCAAACTTCTTCCTCGGATTGAAAATCAAGAAAACTGAAGAAGGAATCATGAGCCATCAACAAAAATATATCAAGGAACTGATGAAGAATTACAAGCTAGATAATGCTAAGACTAATAACACTCTAATGGGTATAGCAACCAGATTGGATGAAGATCCAACTGGAACTTGTGTTGATCAATCTATATATAGAGGTATGATAGGTTATTTACTTTATCTAACAGCTAGTAGACCTGACATATCTTTTAGTGTAGGTTTGTGTGACAGGTTCCAAGCAAACCCGAAGGAGTCTCACTTGAAAGCAGTAAAGAGAATCCTTAGATACCTGAAAGGAACTGATGATTTAAGTCTCTTCTATCCTAGAAGTGACTTCTTTGATTTAAAAAGCTTTACTGATGCTGAATATACAGGTGATTTGGTCAATAGAAAAAGCACTTCAGGTATGGTACAGTTTTTAGGACCTTGTTTAGTTTCTTGGGGTTCCAAGAAGCAAAACACAGCTGCAATGTCTACAGCTGAAGCTGAGTACGTGGCAGCAGCAGCATGTTGTTCACAAGTACTTTGGATAAAGCAACATGTTAGAGATTTTGTTATTATTTTTAGCATTATCCCTAGTTACTGTGATAATATCAGTGCTATATGTATTTCTAAGGATCCAGTTCAACACTCAAAGGTAAAAAATATCCACATTAGGCATCACTTTCTAAAAGATAATGTGGAGCAAGGGAATATTAAGTTAGAATTTTGTCATACTTTAGGGAATATTTCAAGCATTACCCCTAGCTTGAACCCCACTGTGATCACACACTAAAGTATGGTGGCTTCCAAAGGGAAAAAAGATAGAGCAAAAAAGTCGCCAACAAGTTTTAGGAACTTGTAAACTGTCCACAGGGTGAAGGTTACACCCCTTAACGATCCAAGAGATCGTCAACTTCAATAGGTCTGGAACCATGACTGGTAGTTCGGGGATGAAGGTACAAATCCAACCTAAAAGAGATTGAACCTGCTCTAAAAATAGGCCTCTACTTTATTATGATTGTATTCATGTGCGCTTTCTGACTAACATGCAATCATTAGGTTTACCCTAAACCTGTTTATCTATGTTGGTTGAATATTAATGCACAAATAAAATTATTATTGGCGATCACTTGAATTATAATCATATTAACCATAAACAAGATTATTAATTATCTTATTAAGTGTGATTACAAGTACAAATTCCCTTTAAACATGCATAAAAGGAGTGATCAAGCAATAACAATAAATATAATCAAGTAACATAATAATAAAAATAAAAATAATAACAACCATAATCATGTTAAAGCATAATATTAATAGCAAGATACTAGGCATGATACTAATAAGATTAATAACAAACCCTAGAATGTTACTAAACAATAAAAATCAAATCTTTAACCCTAACATGATACTATTAGGAAAGACAATAAAAGGCATCATAGAAATCATAATTGACATTATATTCTTTTCCCTAAACATGATACTAGGAATTTATTGTTGTCACCCTAAACATCAAATTAAGAAAAACATCCTAACATGATACTAGGAATTTATAATAACAATCTAGACATGATTTCTATATCATAATATCAATAAATCAATTAAAGCACTTACTTGGATGCCTCGTTCCTCTTTCTAATAACAAAATACTCGCATTAGTAACTTCAAGGAAAATAATAAAATCAACAATTAAATTAAATAATTGAAAGAGAGATTAGGGACCAAACCCTAAAAAAATTAAAACCTTTCACGTCTAGGGCGAAGGCAACTTCGAATTATGCTAGGTGTGTTTAGATCTTGTGAATGCGGAATTTTGTATAAAGGTTGGTTTAGAAAAGAGAGAAAGAATAAGCTTTAGAGAAGAGAATTAGAGAATTGATGATTGTAGATTGTAGATTAAAGATGAGAATTGATCATTGAAAACGAAGTTTTGAGGAGGCTATTTATAGAGAAAATCAGCCAAAAAGATAGAAAAATAAACCAGAATTCTGACGTGAAAAAATGAAGTTAGCAGCAGACGCTGACATTAGCGCCAGACACTAACGCTAGCGCCAGGCGCCAAGCTTAGCACCAGGTGCTAATGCTGGCGTTAGTCGCTAATCAGTTTTTTACGCGTTTTCTAAATTCAGATAAAACTTAACCGTACAGGAGGATAAAAACGTATTTTCATCAAAAATACTCTTTTATTCTGATTAAAATTCTAAAAAGTCAACAAAAGTCAATTTATCAATGCTAATTGAATTTGGAATGAAAAGAACCTTCTAGAAGAATATAGAAGACTAAAACCATTCCTAATTGCATTAGGAATGATAAATCCATATTAAGCCCTCCCTTAGATCATTGGGCCGCATATAAGGCTCAAACCGGGCCCAGTTTAGTGATTTGGCCATAACTTCCTCATTATTCATCGAAATTGGGCTTATAATATATCGTTGGAAAGCTCTTTTCAAGCCTCATCCAACTACACTTCTATTGGACCCATATCATGGACCAACCAAATTGGATTGACTCTTTTCTTAAAATAAGTTTTTAAAAACAGAGAGAAGAGAAAAGAAATTAAAACTATTCGCAACACTAAACTTTCCACACTTTCGCTTCATTCGATTATGATTCGACGTGAAAGGTACTCATCACTGGGTTTGGTTTTAGGGAGACACTTTTGGGTGTCTACAGGAAGTATTCTCCCAAATCCTCATTCACCTCTGCCCCCTCAGATCAACCGG
Organism: Chenopodium quinoa; assembly: GCF_001683475.1. Taxonomy (NCBI): domain Eukaryota; kingdom Viridiplantae; phylum Streptophyta; class Magnoliopsida; order Caryophyllales; family Amaranthaceae; genus Chenopodium; species Chenopodium quinoa. Next base: position 2,459,158 of record NW_018743894.1, on the reverse strand, counting down.
GGTTATTTCATCGTACGACAATTCCAATGTATTGTCTCTTCTACGTCGTTTGGTGACTGTTTGTTTAGTTCTAGCCATTGTGTCCTGCACTAACACATAGACGGTCGGATTGACTGTTTTTCTTGAAATAAGTTTTCAAAAACAGTGAGAAGAGAAAAGAAATTAAAACTATCCGCAACACTAAACTTTCCACACTTTCACTTCATTCGATTATGATTCGACGTGAAAGATACTCATCAATGGGTTTGGTTTTGGGGAGACACAAATGGGTTTCTATAGAAGCCCCCACTTTGACTGAGTTTAAAGAAATGCAAGTTTCGAAAACAAAAGTCAAAGTATCGATAGGGACGGAGAATGATTCAGAACGTTCTGCGATCCTAAACCATTCTTGTAACGCCGATACCTGCAAACTAGCGTTATTTAAACAGATAAAAGAGTTAAGAAACGCGTATCTTTCATAGTCGAGCACACGTCTTTGAAGGTAACCGATTTGTGTTGTTGCTACATTGTTGTTGTGACAACCATCCACACGCTAGGGAACGCCATCTTGCTGTTTGTTTTGACGATCTTCTGCAAGCTAGAGAATACCGCCTGAAGACTGCTACGCCTGTAACTGCCTCCAATTCCGCCGTGATAGTCTTCGAAAAGACCACTGCTTGTTGATCCTTAATGCTTCTATGCTAGTACGTCGACGCTTTGCTGCTTGTGAATCAGTATGTGATCGGGATAAAATAGGTCGTTAAGCTACTACCCTTATCAAATTAATCATTTATAATACTTAAACTTACACCAAACTAGTTAGTGGCAATTAAAGGGTCAAAGCACTAGGGAAGCACACTAATTCAACATCAATAATCACTAATGCAAGAGTAAAAAGGGAATTGTTTTTGTTGGTTTTGTTTTGTAAGAACACTAAAACTACAAATAAGTAAGAAAATGATGATTTAAATCAAGGAAATATGACGCTAGGGAATACGGGGGTGTCAAATATGATTAGAAAGAGGGGAATAATAATGATTATCATGAAACACATGCCAAAGAACACAAGATTCTACCTAAACAATTCACTCTCATGTAATATCTAGGCAAATCAAAAGAGGTCTACACTAATAATAATCATTCTCATGCATCCTATTAGTTACAATCAAATAAAGAGAATAAAGAAACACAATCCATAAAAAATCCTCTTTAATAACTCATTCTCATGCAATCATTATAATAGAGATGATCTTAATCTAGTTCAAATCACTTTCATGCATTTAAACTAGAAAACATCAAATAGAGTGCAACCATAATATCAAGCTATTAAAAATATTTTTTTCATCAATTCATGGCATAAGTTCAATCCAACCATTATCATTCATCCAGTATCAACTCATATCTTCCACCCCCTTCCTCTAGCTAAAAGATTAGCCTAGAGAAGGGAGATTAAACATAATATCAAAACTAGAAACAAACTCAAGAAACTCAAAACAAAACATGATTAAATACAATGAAATAAATATCCACTAGATGAACTAATAAGATTAACAAAAATAAGCAACAATAAATGCAAATAAATAAAGCAGAGAGTAAGTTGAAAATCCGATTGAAACCCAGAAATTTGAGCTTTGATTTTTAGCCTGATTTCAAGGGCAAAAAGGAAGAAGGGTAAGGGAAGCAAGAGTTCAAGCTCCTAATCGAAGAAAAAGCAGAGAGCAAAGCAGAATTCGGGACCCAAAACAAGGAATTATACGAAGAGGAATGAACAGAGCATTGCCACTGAGGATGTTTCTGTTGATAGCTGGCTTGATGAAGTAATGGAGAACACTATGCAGGTGAAGGGGATGATGGAGGAGGAACATGGTGAGCATCAGCAGGAATTTAACAATTGGCTCCAAGTAATTCATTCCTTTGCTTCTGCCATTAATGATGAGCTTCGTACTGATGAATGCTATGATAGTGTGTTGAATAAGGATAATCCAACTCCTATTTTGATTCTTAAACACTCTTATTGCACTATGAATGCGTTTTCCCCAATTTCTAAGATCTCCGAATTGTGCTCCCCTGTTTTTTCGTTCCCCGAATTCTACTGATATTGCTCGGTTGAATTGAAGGGAAAGCTTGTTTGGTGGGACTAGGGATGAGGGGGTATACATATCTGGTGGAGGTAAGAACTTAGATAGGGGTTCTTGTGATAGAGGTAATGGTGGCAAGGTCCAAATTACTCTTGAGGAGGTTCAACCTAAAATTGATTTCTGGAACTCGGCGATTGTTTTCCATATAATTGGTACTAAACCACCTTTGTCTGTTGTGAATGGGTTTGCTAGAAGGATGTGGGGAAGATATGGGATTGATAAGGTCTCTTTAATGGCAAATTGGGTGTTCCTGGTTCGATTTCGGACTATTGAGGCAAGGGATAGAGTATTGGGGGCTGTACCTGTTTGGTTTGATAATAAACCAGTGATAGTGAAACAATGGGTGGCTGGGATGGACCTTGATGCTGAGCCTGTGGATTTGGTGCCTATCTGGGTCAGATTGCCTGGGTTGAAATTGAAATATTGGGGGCAAAAGACTCTAATGAAATTGGCTTCTGTGATAGGGAATCCTATCAAGACTGATAAGGCAACGGCCACCAAGGAAAGATTGGAGTATGCCAGGATTATGATAGAAGTGAAGTTTAATGATGATTTACCAGATTACATTGAGTTCCTGGATGAATCTGGCAATACAATTAAACAAGCTCTGAAGTATGAGTGGAGGCCTCTGATTTGCAAGGTGTGTGGTGTGATTGGGCATGTTGATGCTCAATGTCCTAATCATAAGGTGCAGGTGAGGAATAAGGTGAGGAAGCAACCTGAGAAAGCTCAGAACAAGGAAAGACAGAAGCCACAGAAAGTCTGGAGGCCAATTCAGAAGCCTGTTTCTCAGAATTTCAAAAGTGGGATTGATAATTTGAATGGTTCTCATCAGGAAGTTGATAGAAGTCAGCAACCTCAAGTTACGAAACCTGGTGTTATTTTGATCAGTAGTAGTGGGAATAGATTCAGTGTATTGGAGGAGGGGGAGTGTTCTCATTCTCTCCATGGATAGACTTGGTTTCTGGAACATTAGAGGTCTAAATAAGGCCAGTAAGCTCTATGATGTCTTATGGTTCATTAGACATCATGGAGTTGGTCTTTTTGGACTTCTTGAAGCTAAGGTGAAAGCTTAGAAGTTTGGTGTGGTGTTTAATAGATTGGGGGAGTGATTGGTCTGTGTGTGCTAATTACTCTCATCATATGGGTGGTAGAATTTGGGTTATCTGGCTGCCTCAGGTGTTTGATGTTTCTATTGTTAGATGTGAAGAGCAGTTAATTCATTTGCAGGTTCTTCATAAGGGAACAAGCAACAGTTTTTTCTGCACAATGGTGTATGGGTTGAATGAGGCTGCTGCTAGGCATAAGCTTTGGGAGCAGGTAACTGAGATTGGTGCTTGTATGACCAGTCCTTGGATTCTTTGTGGGGATTTTAACAACATCTTGAATCTTGATGATAGAGTTGGCAGTCCTGTTTCTTTGTCTGAAGTGGAACCTTTTAGAGCTTGCCTAATACAGAATAATGTTTCAGATTGGGCTGCTCGGGGTATGTTTTATACTTGGTGTAATAAGCAGGCTGGCTGTGATAGGATGTGTACTAAAATTGATAGGATCATTGTTAAAGATGATTGGATGGATAGATTTCCAAACATGCAAGCTACTTTTTTCCCTGAAGGATTAATGGATCACTGCCCTTGTATTATTAACATGTTTGCTTCTGGAGCTCAGGTTAGAAAACCATTTAGGTTTGTTAATATTTGGGTGGATTCCCCTGAGTTTATTTTAGATGTTAAAGAGGCTTGGGAGATTAATGTTGATGGTACATTAATGTTCTAATGTGTTAGAAAGTTGAAAGAGATGAAAAAGTGTTGAAAAATCTGAAAATGGTGAATTTCTCTAGTATTGAAACTAAGGATGCTGTTGCTGAGAAGACTCTAATGGATATTCAATCAAAGCTCCAAGTTGAGCCTGATAATGAGAGCTTTATTGAATTGGAGAGGGAAGCTAGAGTGAGATATGCTAAAACTCACCTGGATAGATATAATTTTCTGAAGCAAAAGGCTAAGGTTCATTGGCTTAAAGATGGTGATATGAATTCTGCTTTCTTCCATGCTATTATTAGGAAGAGAAGACTTCATAATAGCATCTATTCTATTGTGAACAATGTGGGGGAGGTGACTGCTGAACCTAAGGGAGTGTGTGATGCTTTTTTGGAGTATTATCAAGGGCTCCTTGGAACTGAAGCTACAATGCAGGGCAACATTCATTCTGAAGTTATAGCTGAGGGTAATATTTTATCCGTTGAGCAAGGTTTGGCTATATGTAGAGCTTTTTCTGAGAGTGATGTTAAGTCATCTTTTTGGAGTATTGATGATGATAAGGCTCCTGGACCTGATGGTTTCTCTAGCAAGTTTTTTAAAGCTGCTTGGCATATTATTGGAAAAGATGTTAACAAGGTTGTTCTGGATTTCTTTAACTCTGGTAAGCTGCTTAAACAGGTGAATTCCACTACTTTGACCTTGATTCCAAAGATTGAACATGCAAATAAGGTTACTCAATTCAGGCTTATAGATTGCTGTAATGTGGTGTATAAGATCATTTCTAAAATGATCTGTTCTAGATTCAAGGAGGTGTTACCTGGTTTAATTGATGAATGTGAAGGGGCCTTTGTCTCTGGAAGGTCTATTCTGGATAATATCCTTATTTTTCAAGACATGCTGAAGGCTTATAATAATAAAAGGAAGCCCCCTAGGTGTACCATTAAAGTGGATCTCAGGAAGGCTTATGATTCTGTAAGCTGGGATTTTATTCAGGGAATGTTGAGTGCTATGAAATTCCCCATTCAGTTCATCTCTTGGGTTATGCAATGTGTTACTACCCCTACTTTTTCTTTACTTCTTAATGGTGGTTCTTATGGTTTTTTTTAAGGGGAAGAAGGGAATTAGGCAAGGTAATCCTATGTCTCCTCTCTTATTTGTTATTGTAATGGAATATCTGTCCAGGTTGTTGAAGATAATTGGGAAGAAAAAGAGATTTAAATATCATCAGAGGTGTAAGGAGCTTGCTTTAAATCACTTGATTTTTTGCAGATGATTTGATGTTGTTTTCTTATGGGAATAATGATTCTGTTAAGCTCTTGATCAAGGCTCTCAAGACCTTTAAAGCTAGATCTGGTTTGCAAGCTAATGTTGAGAAAACTGCAATTTATTTTGGCAATGTTCAGCAACCTGTCCAAGATAGCATTCTGTGCCATTCCGGGTTTGTGAAGGGTGAAATGGCTTTTAGGTACTTGGGGATTCCTTTGAATGCTAAGTACTTGAAGATGGTGGATTATGATAGTTTGATTGATAAGATGTTGGTCAGATTACACTGCTGGAGTAGTAGGAATCTTTCTTATGCAGCTAGGGTCACCCTTATTAATGCAGTGTTAATGAGTCTGCATACTTATTGGGCTCAATGTGTTTTACTTCCCAAATCAGTCATTGATAGGATTAACCAGCTTTGCAGATCTTTCTTGTGGAGTGGCAATGTTGTTCTTTCTACAACTCCACCAATTGCCTGGGATTGGTGTTGTAGACCTAAAAAAGCAGGTGGTCTTGGGATTAGAGACTGCAGGAAGTGGAACAAGGCTGCTTTGGGTGTTTATGTTTGGAAAATAGCCAAGAAAACTGACTCTCTCTTGGTCAAATGGGTTCACTCAGTTTATATTAAAGGTGAAAATTGGTGGGATTATGCTCCAAAGAAAGATGCTGGGTGGGCATGGAAATTGTTATGAAAAGTAAAAATTGATTTGATGCATGGTTTTACTACTAAGGGGTGGCTGAATAACAAGTACAAAATCAGGGATGGGTATTACTGGATGCAAGGTGATATGGATAAGGTTTGATGGTGTAAATGGGTTTGGAATCCTTTTCATATCCCAAAACGCACCTTTATTGTTTGGCTTGCTGTTCTGGGGAGGCTTAAAACTAGAGACAAGCTCTTTCAATATGGGGTTAGTGAGAGTAGTGATTGTTTGCTTTGTGGTGATGCTGTGGAATCTTGCAGTCATCTCTTTTTCTCCTGCAGTTTTAGCAGAACGGTGCTGAAGGCTGTTTCTCACTGGATTGGGTTTGATAAGGATCAGGTAGACATCTTGCACAGCTGGAAGTTATGGAAAGCTGAGGGTAGGAATCAAGTGCAGAAGAATTTGATCTTGGCTAGTTTGTCTGCTGTTGTTTATAACATTTGGCTTGCTAGGAATCATGCTCTCTGGTATAAAGCTATGCTTAGACCTGAGTTCATTGATAAGGTCATTAGAAGGGAGGTGGTGACTAGGTGTCAGCAGATGATCAATCATACTTGGACATTTGCTGACTGTAAATGGCTTCATCAGCTTAGAAATAGTGTTTAGTTGTTTCTTTATTAGCCCTGTTCTGTAATGTGAGCCTGTTTTTGGCAGTTTCTTGTTTTTGTTTGTCTTGTGCAGGTCTTGGTTCCCTGAGTCCTTCCTAGAAGGTACCAGGGGTTCTTTGATCCTGGTTGTGATTCTTGTCTATCCTGGTATCCTTTATAGAAGGTGATCAGGTTATTCTTGAATCTGTTGGGGGTGGAGTGCCTTGCTTTTAAAGGCTTGTGTACTTTGGTGTTTCCCTATTTTGACAGGTTGTATTTGTTGTACATTTGTACAGTTTGTTTATAATGTTTTTCTTACCTTCCAAACAAAAAAAAAGACACAAAAGAAAACATTAAAAGAGAACAAAGAAATAAAACAAAAAAAAAGAAAGGAGGGGGAGAAAAAAGGGTTAGAAATCCTCCGGGTTGCCTCCCGGGAGGTGCTTGTTTATGGTCTCTAGCTTGACCCTTCACCTCATTCAAGGTGGATTAAACAACGTCACCCTCATCAACTTGAGGATTGAATCATAGATGCCCCAAGCTTGAGAACTAGCACTCCTTGAGGTCTTACATCACCACAAGGAAAAGGAGGGAATGAGTCAACAGCCAATGGTGGCTCATCTTTTCTCTTTCTCTTCTTCTTGTTGATTCTTCTTCTCTTTTCACTCTTCTTTATTTTCCTTCTAAAAGGGGGATCGAGCTTGGAATCCTCAATATTTGGAAGGGCAACCTCACCTTCCTTAAGAGAGCCTTCAAACCAAGCGGGAACTTCAAGGAAGTCATCATACCTCATTGTCACCTTATCATCATGTGGAGGTAAGCTCTCATTAGCCATCACATCATCGACCACATCAACTCTACATACGCTCACCACCATAGGGCTCTTCAAAACAACGTTCTCAACTAGCCTACAAGGAAAAGGAACCGGGCCTTCAAACTTTTTTGGTTCACTAAAATCAAATGGCTCCTCATTTTGTTCATAAACCTTCTTCTCAACCACAGCATCTACAACCTTGTCCTCCTTGCAAGTTTCGGGTTGATAAGTATGTGAAGGTTAATAGATGATTGTAAGGGGAGTTTTGTGGTTAAATGGAGAGAAGAAGTTTTGGCTAGTTGGGAATCAACAACTTCATTGTAAGATTTGATTTCTCGGAATTGTTGAGTGATAATTTGACGTTGTTGAAGAATTTGGGTTTGTGTGTGGTCGAGTGGGAATTTTTTTCATACGCTTGAGGACATAGGTCATGATTTTGATCTTGAGAGTTCTCTACTTGGTTGGAAAGGTAGGAAAAGTTTTGGGTTGGTGGATTGAAGAGAGGTCCATCTTGGGGGGTAGGAGTTTTCTTGCCTTAGAGGTTGTTGAAGTTGTTGGGATTGAGCTTGGGTTACAAACTCTTCTTACCTCAAAGTCAAATCCACAACTTACTTGGGATTGAACTCTCTACAATACGATGTATCATGATCCGTCCCACCACAACAAGCACATGAGAAATCAATGATTTGTGAAGGTTTCGAACACAAACCAATACTTGAGTTCAACTTGGAAAGACCTTCATTCAAGAGCTCAACTATGTGCTTAAGTTGGCCGACTTTCTCCAACTCATAAAGATCTCCTTGCTTCCCTTGGGACCTTCTTTGGCCTCCCCAAGAATAGCTAGTAGCCACTTCTTCAATTGTAGCTTTAACTTGACTTTGAGGGATCTTAATCAATTGGCCACCGGCACCCACATCTACATTGGTCCTTGACATTGGCTCCAAGCCATCATAAAAGAATCTCATGAGCAAATTACGGTTGAATTCATGATGAGGACATGCTCTTATCAAATCCTTAAACCTTTCCCATGCTTCCCCAAGAGTTTTATCCGGTTCTTGCTCAAAGGAAGCTATCCTCCTCCTCATTTTTGCGGTTTGCTCATTAGAAATGAACCTCTCGAGAAAGGCTTTCGCAACTTCCTTCCATGCGGTGAGAGTGTTGGGCTTCAAAAGCTTGAGCCATTTCTTTGCTCTTCCGGTGAGAGATTGCCGAAAGAGATGCATACGAATGTAATCTTGGCTCACTTCATTTGTTTGCATCATTGCACACAACTCAAGGAATCGGTCCAAATGCTCAATGGGGTCTTCACTTACGCCTCCGGAAAATTGCTCAATTTGCACCATCCTAGCATATTGTGGATGGATTATGAAATTAGTCTCGGTGGTCGGGAGAAGTATACCACTCGTGAGCTCATAGATTTTCCGGATTTCCAAACTCCCTAAAAAAAAGGTCATCCTCTTGTCTTGCCATATCTCTCTTTGAATACAACAAAGCTAAGAACAAGATTAGAAATGACAAGTAGGATTAAAAAGCAAAATAAAAGAAAGGAAAGCAAATAAAAAGACTCTAACAATAGCAAAAATAAATGTTAAACAAGTTGCTTCCCCAGCAACGGTGCCAAAATTTGATTGGGATAAGATAGGTCGTCGTTAAGCTACTACCCTAATCAAATTAATCATTTATAATACCTAAACTTACACCAAACTAGTTAGTGGCAAGTAAGTCGAACCACTAGGGAAGCACACTAATTCAACATCAATAATCACTAATGCAAGAGTAAAAAGGGAATTATTTTTGTTGGTTTTGTTTTGTAAGAACACTAAAACTACAAATAACCAAGAAAATGATGATTTAAATCAAGGGAATATGACGCTAGGGAATACAGGGGTGTCAAATATGATTAGAAAGAGGGGAATAATAATGGTTATCATGAAACACATGCCAAAGAGCACAAGATTCTACCTAAACAATTCATTCTCATGAAATAGTCTAGGCAAATCAATGAAAGAGGTCTACACTCACTACAAGAAAAATCTCTTTTCGTAGCGATTATTTCGTAGCGATTGTACATTCGCTACAATATGCAAGTATGTTGTTGAAATAATTAAGGATGTCGTATCTTTTTTACAATCGCCATGGTTTTCCCATATAAAATCGATATGGAAAACATAATAATACATATCAACACTATTTTTACACATTTATATAATTTTGTGAAATCGTATAATTTACAATCGCCACTAAATCTTAAAAATCGATACGAAAAGACTTTTCAACACTAGATATATAAATATTGTTTGACAAAGAAAACATAAAATATGTCATAGCTTATTGGTGAAACATTTAATATAAGAGTTTGAAGTTGCATGTTCGAATCTTGTAAAGATCATACGCATGTTTTTTTTTTGAAGAAAATGAGTTGAACATTTATAGAGATTGTAATCGCTACAATAATCAGCACGATTGGATGTAGTTTTTCGTATCGATTATTGAGGTCAACCCTAGCGATATTGAAAACCACTACTAAAGCCTAAGGCAACGGGGGATATTGTATCGAATGACCATTCGTTAGGAAAGCTTTTTGTTGCAATTACAATCGATACTAAAGGTTAAAATAATCGCTACGAAAAGGTTATTTTCTTGTAGTGACTAATAACGATCATTCTCATGCATCCTATTAGTTACAATCAAATCAAGAGAATAAAGAAACACAATCCATAAAAACTCCACTTTAATAACTCATTCTCATGCAATCATTAAAATAGAGATGATCTTAATCTAGTTCAAATCACTTTCATGCATTTAAACTAGAAAACATCAAATAGAATGCAACAATAATCTCAAGCTATTAAAAATATGTCTTTCATCAATTTATGGCATAAGTTCAATCCAACCATCATCATTCATCCAATATCAACTCATATCTTCCACCCCTTTCCCCTAGCTAAAATATTAGCCTAGAGAAGGGAGATTAAACATAATATCAAAACTAGAAACAAACTCAAGAAACTCAAAACAAAACATGATTAAAAACAATGAAATCAATATCAACTAGATGAACTAATAAGATTAACAAAAATAAGCAATAATAAATGCAAATAAATAAAGCTAAAGGAAAGGATTAGAAATTACTAAAGAAAGGAAAAGATGAAAACTTGAATTCTTGCTTGATTGAAGATTAAACTTGAGCAAAGTTGAATACTTGGAAGAAAATTGAGCAATAATCTACTTTCTCTCTCTAAAAATTATCTAATCTAACCCAAAAACCTAGAGAGAGAAGCTCTCCTAAAACTAGAGAAAAATATCTAATAACATCCAGTCATCCCATACAAAAACAAGCCTCGAATATAAATAGATACGCGCAAAAACGCTGAATAGGGCTCGCTGTGCGCCCGCGCAAGGTATCTGTGCGCCCGCGCCTTTGTGGGTTGGGGCTTGCTGGCTGAGTTGTGCGCCCACGCGACATGGGTGTGCGCCCGCACAAAGGTCGCACACAATCCGCACAAATCTCTCTGCCTCGATTCAGAAATTTACGTCCTTCTGCGCGGGTTCTGACATTTTGCGCTCCCTCGCACCTTGCTTCTTTGATTATACTATCGTGCTTACTTGTCCTTTTCTTTGCAATACAAGAATTCAATTAACTAAGCACAAGCACCAAGGGAAGCAATAAGGTAAAGGCAACGGTGAAAACACGTAATAAAGGGAAGCATTTAAGCATATACACGATTTCATCCAAAACACATCGAGACATGTATGAACGCATTATTTGAACAAAACAACTACAAAAAACCTCAAGACAAGCTAAAACAAAAAATAAACACTACCCTAAGAGTGACATAAATGTCACTCATTATATTTTGTTTTACTATTATATAACAAGAACTAAAAACTTAAAATATAAACATAGAAAATAAGAGAATTGAAATAAATTAAGAAAATAAGCTAAAAACTATTAAAAACTACTGAAATACATAAATTAAAGATGAAATAAGGAAAATAAGAAAAAGAGAGAAATGAAGCGTAAAACTAGTGAAATTATTAGAAACTAAACCGGAAAATAAGCATAAAAGTACCCTAAAAGTGACAAAAGTCACTTATCAGTATGTCGTCGGTGCTTTTGCTGTGATGTCAATCCTCTTTTCTTTGGGAATAGTTGCCAACACAACTCTTGTATGATGTATGACAATCCGATTTAGGGAAAGTTTTCAATGCTTCGTAACAATCCATCCTTGGAAATGTTGCCACGATGAAGCGACAATATTCGTATCTTGGAAAATTTGCCAAAATCCATTTTTTGGGAAAAGTTGCCAATGCTTCGTAACAATCTGTCATAAGAATTTTGCTACGATCGACAATCCACATCTTGGAATATAACTCTTGAAAGAAATCCACCTTGGAAATTTTCCAACGCTATGTGACAGTCCTTTTAGGAAAATATTGCCACAATTGACAATCCGCGTCTTGGAACATTTGCAAAAAAGAGTCGACCGACAATCCACTTCGGGAAAATTTGCCACTTACTGAAATGAATGAAAATCTACGTTGAGGAACCTTTGTCAAAATTTATGATGAATACAGTCCTACAACAATCCTTTGAGAAATTTAGCCATAGGGAACTGGGTGTATGACAATCCAATCTCGGAAAACTTGCCAGCGATGACAATCTGAACTAGGAAAAAATTGCCAAACATAGAAGGAGAACGACAATCCACGCTTGGAAACTTTGCCAGAGATGATAATCCAATCTTGGAAAAATTGTCGTTAAAGAAGATGCACGACAATCCATTTTTGGAAATATTTTCAGTTGGGGATGACGATCCAATTTTTGGAAAAATTATCGTTTAAGACAATCCGTATTTGGAAATATTGTCGTTTAAGAAGAATGCGCGACAATCCGTATTTGGAAATATTATCGTTTAAGAAGAATGTGCTTGATCTTAAACCGATACGTTGGTGCTTGTAATGAGCAAGTGTTTTGGGTGCTTAAGCTAAGTGAGACGATTTTTTGTCAGGTCATGCGATTGTAATCGAGCCGAAAACTAATCATGTCAATTTGCTTATAGGGGCTAACTGGCGTACCAAGGAACCCGAAATTGCTGCATGAGGTCGAAATAACCATTCTGAGAGGCTTCGAGCTCTGTTGCTGCTAAAATATCGATGACGCCAAGAATTGGCCCTGTCTTCAGAAGCAGAGATCTAGCGCCAGGCGCTGAACTCTGTTGCCAGACACCAGATGTTGTTGCTAGACGACAACCTTGTTGTCTGGTGCTGGAGTTGGGTCTTCCCTACTCTGCTCTTGCTGCCGCTGTTGCTTAGTTTTGCTCCGAACTTTGAGCTTGGTTGTTTCCTTTCAACCAAATCCGCTCAAATCTTTTGTAAATTAAAGCTCTTCATCTCTAATTTACTGATTCATGTAACTCCTCTTATCTTGGAGAAATCTCCTGTGTCATATTTGCGATTTTTTCGAAAAAAAAATCCGAGAATGTCTTTGCTTGCTGGGACGCACCTGCATTTATATCTTTGACCATAGGACTTTGCTTGTCTTTCTTTAGGGTTGACCTAAGACTTAGTGTTGCTTGACTCATTGACTTGTCGTGACTCAAGGTATGAACTTGACTCGCTGTGATTGACTGACTCGAGGTTGACTCGACTCGATGTGTTAAACTGAAATGAAGGTGATATCATGACATTACTCATCGTGTACATGACTCGTGTGTGCATTATAGTGTAATTGTACGACTCGAAAATGCAAACAAGCAAAAATTTCCATCAGTTTTGTGGAGGGTACCGACTTTCTCCCGAAAAAGAAAGACGCGAAAAAAGAATCGAAGTTTTCGAATGCATGTTGAATGAGCTTAGTCAAATGTTGTTTCATACTATCTCTCAAGGTCCAAGGATTAATTCATCCTAGTCTATCTCAATTATTTACTCAATGATGAAAGTATTTGGGTAACTTAGGCACGGAGGCTAAGCACTTCGTACTTTGTGATGCAATGATGATTGATGTTGATATGACAAGGCATGCTTCAGCGTTGTATTAAGATTTCATGACAAAGGGTTCCTACAGGAAGTATATTTGGTCATGTAACTGTGCAGTGTGTGAAAGTGACACTAAAGTTAGGTCGCAAAGGCTAAGTGTGTGGAGAAAATATTATTTTTAGAAGAGTCAAATAATGGTGACTCTTAGGCTAGGTAAGCTAATGATGTAGGGATCAAGCCCCTAATTCTAGCTCTAAATGAATAGGGATGAGCATAGGAGATCCCCTTGATATGACCATGTTGTGTGAATGTGAATATGAATGCATGTTTATTACGGCCGCACCTCGATGTGAGGTTGCCTACGTATCCGTTAGGAATCAGGCCGAACGTAGCTCTAGCTGAACCTTGCACAAGTATGTGTATACCTCTAAAAGGTCTTTTGAAGGGTTGTAACGTGGTTAGGCTAAAGGTTTGAAGAAGAAGGGGATAAAAGGCTCAAGACCCTAGATAAGCCCCCAAGGTGTGCAACTTTGCTTTTGAATCTTTATATTTTTATGCTTGAGTCTTTTAACATTTTTTTAGTTCTCTTTTTTGCTTTAGCATTTATTTTATTTTTGTAAGTGTGGGCGATTATGATCATGCGGTCTATCACTCACTTGCCATTCATGTTTCTCAGGCACGGTACCGAGCACTCGATAAGAAACGCAATCCGAGACGTGTTCTTATCAAAGATATTTTCATATCAAAGACATTGGAACACTTGCCCTTTTGTACACTTTTATTTATTTATTTGCTTATTTATTTATTTTGATATTTTGAAATCACACAAGCTTTTGAAATTGCATAAGTTACACACCATTCCATCCCAAGGTTAGGTAGATATGGGTTAAAGAAGAAAGGTCTATCGTTAGACGAGGCTCAAAGTGGTTTATTAAAAAAAAGATTGTATATTTGAAGGGTGAAAGGTAATATGATGTGGCTACAAGGGGTGTCTCAAATCATTGGTATACCTTGTGCTTAGTTTGACATGGAATTTTTTTTTTATTTTTTTTTTTTTTATTATTTTTTTAATGCGATGTAATGAAATGATCATACGCAAGGAAATTAATACTCATTTTATTAAAAGGGAAAAAGGAAGATTCTACAAAATTAATCTAAGGGAAAAGAAAGGTGCCTATGCTAGAATTATTGGGGGAAAGGATAAATAAAAAAAGAAATAGAAAAAAGAGGTCATGAAATCTCGTCATTAAAGCTCGCCTCTGTCTTGTGTCGTTTGCTTCATCATCACCCAGTCTTCTCGTTAGCTAGAGGCAATGGGATCTTATTTGCTTCTATGAGATCTTGAATGAGATTTTGAAACCTATAGCATTCATCAGTAGTATGACCGCGTCCTTGATGGTACTTGCAATAAGAGTTGGGATTCCATCTCGAAGATCGATTTTCTGGCGTTGGATCCTTGGTAGGGCCAATAGGTTTAATTAACCCTCGATCATAGAGACGATCGAAAGCAGCATCGTAGGTCATTCCAATGGGTGTGAACTCTCTCCTGGGTTTCCTTTTAGATCCTTGATTGTCTATGGCTAAGACACCATTATGGTCAAAGGTACTAACATTATTACTAGAGTGGGCGTTTTCGGAAGAAGAAGGATTGTCGTTCTTTTTTCCTTTCCAGCCACTGTGGTTACTATTGTTAGTAGCTTTTTGTTTTGCGAGGTCATCTTTGATGTCAATTCCGATGTCATAAACGGCTTTGAAAGTATTCAAATTATGTTGATATTTTAAATGCTTCGAATACTTCTCTTGGAGATTCTTAAACATCCTCACAGATTCTTTTTCGCTGGGCACCTCAATCATCTTAGCGGAAGTTTCCCTCCACTTATTGAAGAAAAAAGTAAAGCCTTCATTATCTTTTTGTCTTAGCATTTCAAGTTGTCTATAATCGGTTTCGACTTGAATGTTACACTTGTATCTATCAATGAAAGCGTTTACAATAGCATCCCAAGTAGAGGTTTTCTCTTTGTCAAGGGAGAAGAACCATTGTTGGCAAACAGTTTCAAGAGATAAGGAAAACAGGGAATGAAAGACTTTCTTATCAATCCCCTTAACGTTCATTATAGTTTCAAAAGATCTTAGATGAAAGTAAGGGTTATCTGTTGCCTTGAATTTTGGAATGTCGTTGGCATTGAACTTATGCGGAAGAAGTTCCCTTTCCAGCGAGACCCCTTGTGAACTAATGGCCTGAAATTTATAGTCACTAGATAGCTTGCTCAAGCTTTCTTGCATAAGGTTCATTTGTTGTTGCTTCACAGGGTCATCAATTTTGAGGGTTAAAGCCTTCAATGCTTCATTCACAGTAATCAATTGATTCCTAAGTTTGTTGAATTCTTCTTGAGTTGTCATTATATTCTTAGCTTTCCTCTTTTGATGAATCGGTTTATCAAAAAGTAAGACTTGAACAAAGGTGTTGTCCTTGATTAATCGCCCTTCTCTCCTTGACCAAGTACTGTGGAAAGGGAAATTAGGGATATTCATTGTTAATTATTTGACTCAACTCTATTCAACATGCATAGATGAAAGAAGGTAGGAAGAATGGGTGTTTTGATGTGAAGAAAAATGATGTAGATGGAGAGATATGAAAAATTAGCAGTAGAATGCACCCCCAACTCAAATGATGGAAAAAACCGACTCATGCATGAACCTAAGACATGGTCATGGTGACATATAAAAAGTGTGTGATAAGGCTAGTAAGCTGGTGACACACGTTGACTCTCGCGTAAGAGCATGGGACTTAGTTCTTAGACTCTATTAATGACTTAACAAGTAAAAATTAACTGAATCGACTTGAAAAATGCTCAACTAGACATAAAGTGATGACTCGAGCGATAAACCGAACTGTTGCCAAAACGACAGGACTGGCGCCTCTCTTTGTAGTGTAGCGCCAGACAACAGGACTGTCGCCAGGCGCTACACTCCACAAAGTGGTGCTACAGTTTAAATTTTGGCGCCATTGCTAGAGCGTCGATCTGAAACTGTTTTCAGTATTATTACTCTACAGAATATGCCTAAAGTCGTACTAAGTCAGCTCTGATTAAATATTAAACTTTATTTACGCAAATTAATTAATTAATTAATCAATTAGGCAAAGTTCTTTTAGTCATAAATTAATTTATTTAATCTTAGCACAAGTCAAACAAACGGTTAGGAAAAAACACAGAGTATGCACAACCAATAATGCACAATTAGTCAAGTAGGCACAACATGATGCAATGAGTTTGCATCCTAACCATGGCTCTAGTTCTCTAAAGTTGGGGATATGGGTTAGTCAATAGAGGGTCCATGGTTAATTGTCCGGATGCACCGCGCGGAAGCCTAACCGTGAAGGGTTGGCGCGAGTGGATTGGATACCGCGAGTTTAGAAAAACTCGCTTCCATGGGTTGGTGAATTCAACATTCTCGGATGTACCCTTTGTTGTTCAGAGCGTTCATTCAGGTAGATGGAGCATGAATTCCCAGAGGGTTATGTCCATATGTAGAACACATATGGGTTTCATAAAAGTGAGGAAAACTCAATCAGGAAGTAGGATCGAGCAAACAGTGCTAAAAACTGGTCGAAATTAGAACGCATATTTCTGGCTCGGTATTGGAAGAACTTGGCGCCAACAACCAGAGTCCAGCGCCTCTTTTTGGCTTTAGCGCCTGGCGACAGAAACTGTCACCTGGGGCTAACGTCAAAAAGTTGACACTAGTCTTTATTCGCTGATGCTAGTTCCTACATGCCTCAGCAGCTTTCTGTGCTCGATAAAATTTTCCAGTTTCGCGCAGCATTATTTCGATCCTAGTTGTGAAAGATATTCCTCAAATTTCCTACGTATAAAAATCCTATGTTTTTAACTCATTACGGATGGTCTTTCCAATGAGATCTGTTTTATGCATATGACAATAATGTTAATCAAAATTACGCACATGAAATACTTAGAAGTTTTCGAGTCTCATCCACTCATTCTAAATCATTGCCGAAATAAATTTCAGGAATTAAAATAGAAATCATCCCTAGTGGAGTCGCCAAAAACTGTAGGAAATATTTCAAGCATTACCCCTAGCTTGAACCCCATTGTGATCATACACTAAAGTACAGTGGAGTCCAAAGGGAAAGAAGATACAGCAAAAGAGTCGCTAACAAGTTTTAGGAACTTGTAAACCGTTCACAGGGTGAAGGTTACACCCCTTAACGATCCAAGAGATCGTCAACTCCAATAGGTCTGGAACCATGACAGGTAGTTCGGGGATGAAGGTACAAATCCAACCTAAAAGAGATTGAACCTGCCCTAAAAATAGGCCTCTACTTTATTCTGATCGTATTCATGTGCGCTGTCTGACTAACATGCAATTATTAGGTTTACCCTAAACCTGTTTATCTATGTTGGTTGAATATTAATGAACAAATAAAACTATTATTGGCGATCACTTGAATTATAATCATATTAATCCTAAACAAGATTATTAATTATCTTATTAAGTGTGATTACTAGTACAAATTACCTTTAAACATGCAAAAAAGGCGTGATCAAGCAATAACAATAAATATAATCAAGCAACATAATAATAAAAATAAAAATAATAACAACTAGAATCATGTTAAAGCATCATATTAATAGCAAGATCCTAGGCATGATACTAACAAGATTAATAACAAACCCTAGTATGTCACTAAAAATAAAAATCAAATCTTTAACCCTAACATGATACTATTAGGAAAGACAATAAAAGGCATCACAGAAATCGTAATTGACATTATATTCTTTACCCTAAACATGATATTAGAAATTTATTGTTGTCACCCTAAACATCAAATTAAGAAAAGCATCCTAACATGATACTATGAATTTATAATAACAATCTAGACATGATTTCTATATCATAAAATCAATAAATCAGTTAAAGCTCTTACTTGGATGCCTCGTACCTCTTTCTAATAACAAAATACACGCATTAGAAACTTAAAGTAAAATAATAAAATAAAAAAATTACATTAAATAATTGAAAGAGAGATTAGGGACCAAACCCTCAAAAAATTACAATCTTTCACGTCTAGGGCGAAGGCAACTTCGAATTATCTTAGGTGTGTCTAGATCTTGTGAATGCGGAATTTTGTATGAAGGTTGGTTTAGGAAAGAGAGAAAGAATAAGCCATAGAGAAGAGAATTAGAGAATTGATGATTGTAGATTGTAGATTAAAGATGAGAATTGATCATTGAAAACGAAGTTTTGAGGAGGCTATTTATAGAGAAAATCAACAAAAAAGATAGAAAAATAAACCAGAATTCTGATGTGAAAAAACGAAGTTAGCGCCAGGCGCTGGCATTAGCGCCAGACGCTAACGCTAGCGCCTGGCGCTAATGCTGGTGTAGGCACTAATCAGTTTTTTTTACGCGTTTTCTAAATTCAGATAAAATTTAACCGTACAGGAGGATAAAATAGTATTTTCCTCAAAAACACTCTTTTATTCTGATTAAAACTCTAAAAAGTCAACAAAAGTCAATTTATCAATGCTAATTGAATTAGGAATGAAAAGAACCTTCTAGAAGAATCTAGAAGACTAAAACCATTCCTAATTGCATTAGGAATGATAAATCCATATTAGGCCCTCCCTTAGATCATTGGGCCGCATATAAGGCTCAACCCGGGCCCAGTTTCGTGATTTTGCCATAACTTCCTCATTATTCATTTGAATTGGGCTTATAATATATCGTTGGAAAGCTATTTTCAAGCCCCATCCAACTACACTACTATTGGACCCATATCATGGACCAACCAAACTGGATTGACTGTTTTCTTAAAATAGGTTTTTAAAAATAGTGAGAAGAGAAAAGAAATTAAAACTATCCGCAACACTAAACTTTCCACACTTTTACTTCATTCGATTATGATTCGACGTGAAAGGTACTCATCACTGGGTTTGGTTTTGGGGAGACTCAATAGGGTGTCTACACATACTGAAAATCAAATTGCAGATATTCTAACCAAGCCCTTGAGGAGAGAAAGATTTAAGAAATTGAGATTGGAACTTGGGATGATCAAGCTGAATTGATTGCTTCTGCAGTTCCAAGATATGGCAATATCAAAAATAATGTAAATAGAGCTAAAAGAGCATTTAGCATGATCTTGGTTCATTAAAACTCTTAACATAGCTGAACATAGCTGAAGTGTCACCATTGTTAATTACTAGTGGTAAGTTCATTAAAACGCTTAACTGTGTAAGTTATTAATTATGTACATTGCACATGTGTAGAAAGCGTGTTCAAATTGTGTGGTTTTATTTTTTCAGAAAGTTTTTTTTGGGAAATTAAATGAATTTGGAAAGAAAAGGATTTTGGAAAATTCATCTTGTTAATTTAAAATTTGAAAAATTAATTGAAATTGTTTAATTAATGTTTGAAAAGTGAAATCTCTTAAAATCCCTTACACCGATTCATTTATTATAAATGGAATCTTCACCCACCTTTCCATCATCACTGTCAAATAAAAATTACCCACTGTGAAAAACCTTCTACAAACTTCTACCCCTTCAAGATAAAACCATGGTTATCATCACTTCAATTAGCTCCTCCGAAAGCTCTCACAACCTCCAAAACCAGGAACAAGAAGAAGTGTCATCTCTCCCCTTAGTATCCTACAAAGAACCTTAAGCCAAACCAAATCTATCCTCTCCATCTCAAAACCCTAAACCTGCAGAAACAGAGAAATTCACTTCTGACTCAGTTCTTCAAAAGTTGAAAGAGTGGAAGGAGATGAAAGAGAAGAGAAAGACAGTTGAGGAACACATTCAAGAAGTTGAGGATTTTGTTGAAAAATTAGAGGACTCGGAAGGAGAAAACTCTGAGAAGGAAGAAGATGAAGAGATCATTGATCAAGCTGAGCTTGAATCGCTAGCAAGAAGGTATGTTGTAGGTCATCTCATTGATTTGACTTGGTGTAGAGAAGCTAGGTCCTAGAATTTCTTGATTTAATTAAGTTCCAAAGTTGGGAATATTTGTTGTCTTAAGCCTCTGATAACTACATGTACCCGATTGCTATGACTAAGTTTTGTCAGAATTTTGAAGTAAAATTGGGAGTTATATCTAGGAAATTGATGGTGTAAAAATTGAGTTCAATGTTGAAATCCTAGGCAAAATTCTGAAAGCACCTATAAAAAAAATTACTAAAAAAATAATTAAAAAATTACATTGAATTATAATCAAACAATGAAATTCAGCTTTAAATTATTGTACAATAAAAAATAATAAATAAAAAAAAATACGTCTAAAGCAATTTTTAAAAATCAAAGTCTTGAATTTTGTTGCATGTCTTGAATCTTGATGCATCAATTAAGACCTGCATAAATTAAACCCAGAATTAATAAAACTTACCAAAAAATGCGAAAAAAAAAACAGTACCCAAAAAATTCACGAACTCTAAATTATAAAAAAATAAATTCGCAAACCCAAATATTTCACAAACCCAGAATAGTTCACGAACTCATGCATGTACCTAGACAAAAAACGATCCAAATATTTTGAAAATCGATTAACCCCAAAAATTTAGAAAATCAATTAAACCCAGAAAAATTTCGAAATCACTTAAACTCAGAAAAATTTCGAAAATCAATTAACTACAAAAAAATTTCGTAATAAATTAAATTTTAAAACCCAGAAAATCAATTTCGAACTCCACCATAAATAACAAAACCCACCCACCTTAAACCACCGTAACCACAACCACCACCACAATCCACGAATTCCACCAAAAAAAACAAAAAACAAAATAAAAGTAAGAAAAAAGAGAAATTACCTCGAATTTCACAAAAAATCCCACGAAATTATCTAGAATTTGGGTTATAAAGGTCAAATTCGACCATGAAAACTCTAGATCTAGAGTTTTCATGGTCGAATTTGACAAGAAAACCTTAGGCGGCGAAAGTAAGTGGCGGCGGCGGCGATTTTCAAAAGAGGTGAAGAGGAGGGAGGAGTCGAGGGAGATAGGAGAAGAAGAGCAGAGGGGATGAGGGGACGAGAGAAAAGAGAATGAAGGTGGACTTAGCTGAGAACGAAGATGAGATAATGGGTATGGAGGAGTTGTGAGGATTGAGGAGAGATAAGTTCAGAAAGAAAAAGGTAGGAGAGAGAAGATGAGGAGGCTAGGGTTTGGTAAAGGGGTTAATATACAGGAAGGAACAAAAAGGGTGGGTTTTAGAAAAGGCCGGGTTTTTTTTTTAACAAAGCCACCGGTTTGAACCGGTGGGATTAATATTTTTCCCGCCGGTTCAAACCGAACCGGTGGCAATACTAATCGCTCAAAATCCCGCCTATTTTTTCCCCTATTTTTGCCACCGGTTTTTGAAAATCGGTGGCCATTGAGCGGTGCCTTTTTGCTATTTTCTACTAGTGTATTGTTGGATATGAGACCTACATCAAAGGGAAGGCCAGTGTAAAAGTTAAAAAGTATTTGAGTGGTGACATAGTTGAAGCCCTTGGACGAAAAAGGGGGAAGAACATCATAAGTCACAATAACTTAAGCCCACTGAACAAGTTGTTATTCAATTTAGTGAAGAAAACCATTCTGCCTCGAACATCAAAGAAAAGGGAAGCATGTCTAATGGACATGGCTGTGATCTTTTGTCTGTCTAAGAAAATAAAGATAAACTTTCCCTCACTCATGTTTAAGCACTTGGCACATTGTGTTACGAGTAAAACTAAGGTAGGATATGGGGCTATCCTATCCACAGTCTTTGAGAGGTTTAGAGTAGTTCTAAAGGGAAATTATGGAGGTTTGGAGGAGAAACCAGAAAATGTGATTAATGAAGAAACTTTGCTGGGAATTAGCTTGGAGGTGATGAATGGGAAGATTCAGAAACTGGAGAAGGGTAAAGAGAAGAAAGAAACAGGAAAAAGAAAAGAAAAGGAAGAGGTTGAGCAGCCTGTGAGGAAGAGCAGGAGATTGTCAACAAGTTATGCTCCTCAAACTAGTATGGAGAAGCCAGTTGAGCTGGATACTGATGACAGGGATCTGGATGGATAGGTTGCCAAGTTGATTATTGGGTTGGTGTTGGAAAAAAAGGAAGTGAAAGAATTTGCTGAGAAGATTCAGAGGTTAGAAAAGTCTGTGCAGTAGCAAGACAAGCTTCTGAAGAATCAAAAACTGAAGTTTCAACAAAATATTGAGAGTCTTGAATAAAGATTTGACTCCTTTGCTACTAAACAGAAGGAAAACAGGAGACAAATTATGGAGTTCCTGAAGAATTCACTCTGCAACCTTATTTACCAACCTTATTATTAGCCTAGCCTATTTCACTTTCACTCATGAACAATTTCAGTTACTGTTTTAGTTTTTGAACAATTAATTTTGGTTGTAATATTTTTAAATTGTTCAGCAGGATGTTAGATCTTTTGGTTTTTAATGAATAGTTGGAACTTGGCCTATACTTGTGTGTATATGTATGTTTGAACACTAATGCAAAAAAGTTGAACTTGCTTAAGGTAAGTTAGCAGTGCTGCCTTCAGTTTCCCACACTCATTGAATTGCTTGTGCGGCTGTGGCTAGATGCTTAATACCTTGAAAAAGCAGAACTTTTTGATGATGCCAAAAGGGGGAAAGAAGAAGCAAACTTGGAGGTTGAAGTGTTCTGGGTTCTAGTTGATAAAGTATCGAAATTTCTTCTGATATGATGCTAAGTAGCTTAGTTTATTTCTTTTTTTATTTCTTAGTTTTATTTGTATTTGTTTTATTTATGTTCTGTTTTGTTTATTTTTGTTTTCTTGTTTTCGTATTTTTAGTTGTGTGTTTATCTTTTTGTCAAAAAATCAAAAATACAAAAATACGCCCTTCTATTTTGTTTAACTTTCCTCAAGAGTTTGCTTAAGTTTGTCATCATCAAAAAGGGGGAAATTGTTGAAGCTTAAAGGTTTTGATGATGAGAAACTTAAACTAAAGCAAACTCATCTAATAAAGGTTTTCAAGTGTTTGATTAGTTTAGGTGAAGTTGATTGTGGTGATGGAAGAAGTAACTGGAACTAAGAAGACATGAAGAGATCTTTATACAAAAAGTTAAACAGAAAAGAAGAAGATTTCTCTAACAAGAACTGAGTTCCTTAACAGGAACGTTCCCTAACAGGAACTTGAAGTCAACAAGCTAAGGTCCCTGATGGAACTTAGTCTGCGTTGAGCCCAAGTAACCTACTTGTACAGAAGCACGACGCAACAATTTAATTTAGCTAAGGTTTTTATCTTCTAGGTTATTGTTAATATGTTAAGTAGGTTAATGCACGAGATTTATTAGAAGCGTGGCAAGTTTTCTTGATAAATAAATTAATAAGGAAATTATAAAAGATAGATTTTAGAAAAGATTTTCTAAAACGTTTTATTTCTTAAAATCGGTTTGCTAAAAGATATGATTCTTTTTAACAATATCTTTCTATCTGTTTTTTTTTCGGAAAAGATTTTCTTCAAATATTATTTACATAAAACCGTGTTTTAAAGATAAGTTAAGTTAACTTATTTATCTTTTTAGAAAACCTACTTGCTATACAAGTCATACTTGTATAAATACTAGAGATCGAAATGGTTTAAGGTTTTTGTGAGTTTATGCGTGGAGAAATCACTGAGCATTAATAGAGTAAGTTTACCAAGCTTCGAACTTGTCATATTAGTTTCGGATTTCGTGCATATATTGCCTATTCATAGATTGCCTATCATATACTAAGTGTCTTACATTTGTATTGTTTTGGTTGTTTGGGTGAGTTTGTCATTTTTACATTGCATACAGAATGTATAAGCTTCTAGTGTGAAGTTGAGAATTTTGTACTTTGGCAGTACGAGTGAATCTAAGTGTGGTACTTAGATTGGGTAGGATAGTGTCCTATCGAGTAGCAAGTGTGGAATTTGTGAATAAAGGTATGTGTTAATAGGTTGTAACTTGGTGTTTGCCCTATTATAGTGAAGTCGTTTGTGTTTGAAATCATTAAGGTAGGGTTGAGGTTTTACTTCCAGTTGAGCCCTGGAAGGTTTCCTTGTAAAATCTGTGTGTCTTTGCAAGTTCCTATATGCATTGTTTTATTATTCCGGAAAATTAGTCATTAGGAACTCGATACAATTCACCCCCCTCTTGTATTAATCGTCTCAACTAACAATTTTCCAAACCTGATCAGTATAATTTGGTGGAACCGGTCATGTCGTTTCGACAATGAAGTCGGCAAACTCCTGACCCTTCACTGCCTTTTTTGGTTCGTAAGTGATTTTAATACTTTGTATTTCAATATCCCATAGGCCGCTTGAGGGGTTGATCTGTGTATATCACAACCGGATGCGCCAAGAAGTATGGTTTCAAATTCTTTACTGCCATGTAAAGGGCGAGGCCAAAATTTCAACCATGGGGTATCGGAGCTCAGCATTTCTAAGTACATGGCTAATGAAATAGACCAAGAGCTGGATGCCGTCTCTTTCAGCAAGGAGAACGACACTGAGGGCATGGTATGAGACGGCTAAGTACATGTATAATGTCTCTTTGGGCAGAGGGCTAACTAGCCTTGGCAAATAGTGCAAGTGTTCTTTTTAATTTTAAGAAGGCCGCTTCTGCATCATCCCCCCATTCGAATCTAGTCTTCTCCCTTTCTGCTTGGAAGAAGTAAAGGGATTTGTCACCTAACCGGTTGAGGAATCTTCCCAATACCCCAGGCAACCAGTTAGTTTCTGACCTTCCTTGACAGTGCGAGGTGACTTCATGTCAATTACCCCCTGTATCTTCTCGGGGTTAGCCTCTATCCCCCATTAATCAATCAGGTATCCGAGAAATTTCCCAGACTCAACAAAAAATACACATTTCTTAGGATTTAACATAACCTTATGCCGCCTGAGTGTGGTGAAGGTTTCTCGGAGATCAGCAAGGTGATCCGTCTGGAGCTTGGATTTGACTATCATATCATTAATGTACACCTCTACGTTCCTTCCAATTTGATTAATGAAGACTGTATTAATCATTCGTTGGAAAGTAGCAGGCGAATTCTTCAAACCAAACGACATTACGGTTAGCAGAATAACCCTTGATTAGTGACGAAGGCCGTCTTCTCTTGATCTTTTTTCCATAAGGGTATCCGATAGAAGCCAGAGTAAGCGTCCATGAAACTCATTAAGGTATGGTCAGCTGTAAAGTCGACAAGACTGTCGATCTATGGGAGCGGATAACTGTCCTTTGGACATGCCTTGTTGAGATCTGTGTAATCAACACACATGCACCGAGTTCCATTCGACTTCTTTACAAGAACAACATTTGCGACCTAATCAGGAAAGTAACATGGCTGAATGAACCTAGCGTCTGGTAGCTTTTTAACTTTGGCAGCTGCCGCGTGACTTCTTTCCTTGCCGTGATTTCTCTTCTTCTGTCGGATTGGATTCTTTTTTAAATCCAGGGCGAGTTTGTGGACAGCGAGATCCAAGCTAATGCTTGGCATCTCTTCTACTTCAAAGGAAAAGGTGTCTTTGAATTCTTTCAGTAGGAGGTGCAAGTTTGCACCAAAGCCTTTTAAAGGCAGTCGTCGACCTTAACATTCGCTCTAGACGGCTTTCGTCCAAAGGAATATCAACATGCTCACCGGCCGGCCGGGGACGGAGATCATCTAACCGTTCCCCGATCAGTGATTGCTATTTTTTCTCTTTTTTCACCTCCACCAGCTGTTTAGTTTTTCTTTTCATTGCGGCTGGAGGGGACGAATCAGGGTCCTTGACATCCTAAAGGTCTATTGGCTCATTAGCTTGACTGCCTGCAGCAGCAGTCGGCTTGATGTCTGAGAGATAACACTCCCTTGTCGTGTTCTGATCCCCGTTGAGGGAGCCAACAAAGCTATCATCCTTTTCATACTTGAGAAGCATGAGAGCTGGAATGATGACGGTCTTGCACTCGTTCAGAGTGGGTAGGCCAAGAATAATGTTGTAGGTGGTCAGCTCTTTAACCACCATGAACCGGACGACCATGTGTCTCCCTTTCCCTTTCTCCCCCAGCCGGATGTGTATATTAATTTGTCTGACTGGGTGCACGACCCCTCCACCAAAGCTAACTAATAGATGGGAGATGTCGCGCAGATTGTCTAGCTTATAATAAAGCTTTGCCAGACACTTGTAGCTGATAAGATCAGAGGAGCTACCTGTGTCTATTAGGATTCGGCCAACCAGCTGGTTGGCGACCTTGCATACAATGACGACTGGATTGCATGTGGTTGGCGTACTTTGCCTTGATCCTTCTTAATGATGAGGATGTCTGGGAATGTTCCACTAGAGGATGCTTGTCCATCATCAACTAAATGGATCATCCTCTAAAGATGATCCTTGGTGCCTCGAATGGTCGGCCCACCGCATGCGAATCTGCCTGCAATGGTGTAGACTGGATCCTTGTTGATATCCGAGCTACTAGTAGGCTGGACAATATTTGACGACTGCCCAAGATTCGTCTTAGAATTCGCTTTGGACTTCAAGACATAGGACTTCAGCAAGCCCTTGTCAGCCAGACGGTCTAACGAACACATCTCTTCATAGGATTCGCATTCTCAATGGTTAGCCGGTCCTTCACCTCTGTAAATATGGTGTAATTGTCTTTATAGAATTCATATCGTGAGACATACGGTTTGAATTCTTTCTTTTTCTTCTTGGACGGTTGGTCAGATTCCTCGACCGCCCAAACTTCTTTTCTCTTTTTTCTCTCTTCAGGATTTTGAGCCGGCTGAGCAGACCGACTCTCTTTTTGTTTGTCGAACTTCTTGGTTCTGACTGGTGGCTGGACGAGCAGAGGTCGGTGGCTTGAATAAAGCTCTTCGACTTTATTAATGTCTCTTGAAGGGTGAAAACCCTCTTTCGGACAAGGTCAAACTTAAAGGTCGACTTGTCCTTCAGACCCTTGAAGAAGTCTGTATAGGCTACCTCGTCAGACAGCTCCTGGATTTAAATTCTCACCAGGTTGAACCACCTGAATAGGAGCGAAGTCCTTCTTTATCTCCGGATGGTGCTCAAATCGAGACTTGTTTTCTTGGCAGGGATGTTCACTATGAAGTTGAAGGAAAACAGGAAGGCAAGCTTCTTGTAGTTGTCATTGCATCCGACTGGCAAGTCGCCGAACCATTGTTGGACGATGCCCTTCAATGTAGATGGGAAGCACCGACACCACATATCATCCTTTGACCCCTGCATGTGCATGAGGTTGGAATAGGTCATGAGGTGGTCCTCTGGGTTGGTGGTACCGTCATAAGCACCCAACAACACATTCTTAAGCTTGGTCGGCTATGCGGCCTCGGTTATCTCCTTGGTCAACGCAGAAGTTTGAGTAGACGGAGCTGTCAGCCCAAAGGTTGGACATTGTATGCTGCCTGACCCCCAAAGAGAGCCAGCTGCATGAAATGAGGAGAATACGAACCGTAGACCATGGGGTACGTACGGTGTATTCCCGATCATGTGAGGGCCAGAATGGACGGTTTTACTACGTGTATGGCTCTTATGCAAGGATTGAGTATTCCTTGCAGATGTATTCTTGAAGCTACATGGAAAGCTCGAGGTAGAGGCTGACTCAGACAGCTGCTGGCTCCAATTTTGATTGATGGCATTCCAAGTGTCGGTGTAAGTCTTCTTGGTGCCTTCCGGCTTAACATCACGGTTGACCTTCCTTGTGCCCGTCTGAGGCAAAAAGATCTTCGACCAGTTAATGGCGGGTGCAGTCATATCCTTGGGGTGTGGAGTAGGCTGCCTGTCTTTGACTGACTTCTTCCTCGTAGTTCGAGGAGAGTTCGTGGCCGGCTGACCCTAGCTAGAGCCCGACGTTTTTTTTTTTCGATTAGGTCCTTGATCTCACCTTTGAAACTCGTCATAAATTTCGTGAGCTCGTCTCTAGTGACTGGAGCCCGACTTCTTGCTGATGGGTGTCATAAACAACACCATTTGATGAGTATTTAGGTTGTTTTCTTCCTATTTGCATGGCTTTCATGCTTAATAAATGCTTAGTTTTATGCTTTTGGTCTTAGTCTTACCTTTCCTCTCTTATTTTGTAGCTTTTGTGCATTTCTATGGTTTTTCTAGTCTTTTCTCCTTTATTTGCTCTATTTTCGTGGTTGTAGGTATTTTACGAGGTTCGAGTCTTGATATTGGTGATCTACTAAGGTGGAGGAAGCTTTTGGAGCAAGCTCATGGCAATTGGAAAGCTCAAGATGCAAGGAAGTGGAAATTCCAAGTCTTAGCTCTTGCGCTCTCCTGCCGTGTTCTCATGAATATGGGGTGTTGAACCCAAAATCATTGTGTTTAGGGACTTCCTACTTTAGTGTTCATCATCATCACAATCGTGCGACCTTAGCGAACGCACGAAGCCGCGAGAAGACTTGAAGAAACCCAGAGATGCGCGGGCGCGCAAGGCACGGGCACGAGCGTGCCACTCGTGCAGCATGGGCGCGCCTCCCTTGCAGCGCGGGCGCGCCTTCCGGGGTATTTGTTTGCTCGGTTTTTGTTTTCGCGCCTCTATAAATACCTTTGAAACCCTATTTTTTGGAAAAGTTTAGAATAAGTTTCATTTCACATTTTAGATCATATTCTTAGCTTAGTTGAGATCTTCTCTCTCTAGTTTTAGGGTTAGTTTAAGAGTAGATTTTAGAGAGAGAAAGTGAGGAATTTCAATGGTGATTGAGAGATTAATGATTCAATGGTGACAATTGTGTGGGAGATCTTCTCTATTATCAATGAGCATTTTTAACTCTATCTCATTTTATTGCTTTGTTTAATATTCAAGTTTGTTTGATTTGATGTTTGATGTTTGATTGTTGATTAGTGTAATTGTTCTTCATATATTGTTGATTCTTGATTTCTTTAGTTGTTTGTTGATTAGATGATGATGTTAGAGTAGTTGTTTGCTTGGGATTGGGTGAAACTTGTATGATTG